>NW_009934055.1:12574-40055 GCF_000696875.1 Nestor notabilis | reverse complement strand
TCTCGCCGCCCAGGTCTGAGGCTCCTGGACGGGGCGTTTGCCGTCGCTCCGGGGTTGAAGCGTCCTCTATGGAGATATTCACCTCAGCAAATGGCCGTTAGTGGCCGATGATGACCGTTTTAAATATGTATAGTATAGTTTATTACGAGTTTTCTAAATACTATGCATAAAATACAGAATCATAGAATCATTTAGATTGGCAATGACTTTAAAGATCATTAGGTCCATTCATTAACCCAGGATTGCCAACTCCTGCACTAAACCATGTCCCTAAGCACCACATCTACGCATCTTTTAAGTACCTCCAGGGATGGTGAAGTAATCACTTCTCTGGAAAGCCTGTTCCAGTGCTTGACAGCCCTTTTTTGTGAAGAAATTTTTCCTAATAGCCTATCTAAATCTCCTCTGGTGTAACTTGAGATTACTTTCCTCTTGTCCTAAAGGAAAGAGTTTTTTTGTAATCATGAACACAAATTACTGTCAGTATGCAGTGGCTGGTTGCAAATGTGTAGGTTTCTCCTTTCACTGGTGTTTTAGAGTATTTCTTCTATTCCTTATGTCAATGAAGACTTAAGGCTTTGAGCATTTGCCTTGGTTATTCATCCCTGACTGCAAATCTGTCAGTGACCTAGACTGGCTGTTGCATGCATCTATGAGTATTTCCAGCTACTTTGCAATGAGACCTGCTACGCCTTATTACATGGTAACCTAAACTTCTAAGATTTCACAGCCCTGTATCATGCTAAAATGTCATTAGAAATATAAAAAATGGCTTTTTTCCTTTTTCTTGACATGTTCTACCCAGGAACTTGAAACTGACAGTGCATCCAATGCTTGCTAGCTATAAAACAAAACATCTTAAGGGGAATTTGGAATTCCAAAACATTTACTTCAATTATCCTGCCAAGCCAGATATTAAGGTATTATGCATAGAGGTGATACAGGTTCTTTTCAGGACAACATGATTGCCTTGGACATAAATGGTTGCTATAACTAAAAAACGGAATTCAGGAAATAATGGAAACCTTTGCTTTATAGAACTGATTTTAGCCAGAACTGGTTAGTTAGCTAAGTTAAGAGCCCACCTTTTGAAGTAAAATGTAACTACAAGAAATTTCCACTAAAAGCTAGAAGGTCCTTGTAAGTGCCCAATCTAATGAAAAAATCTAATTGTTGTAGTATTCATTTTAATACAGAAAAGTGTTATAGCAGTCTACTGATCTCTCAAACTTTCTACACTGTAAGTCTGGTAAAAATATTTCTCCAAGAAACTGGCAGCAGATCCGACACCTACTTTATTGCATTCAAAATGCAAAACCTGCCCTTTGAAGGAAGAGATTGTTTTGTTCAAGAGCTCTTGGCTAAGTTAATCCTTGATGGAATTAACTGGGGAAAAGGTTTGAATGATTTCTGAAAATACATTTATTAAGAATGTATTGGAAAATCTTCTTTTCCAGTATGAAGGAAGTCTCTTTTTACCCATTTATAACAGGAGACCCATTCCCATTTTATTCAGGTAGAATGTGAAGACAGGAACAGGGCTTTCTTAGGCAGCTCTTAAAGGAATAGACAAAGAAAATAATCCATTGTATCAGTTTCTAAAGAGATTGGTTGAAATCATTTGGCACTTACATTAGTTGCCATTATAATCAATATGAAGAATCTTAATCAAATTCTGCATCAAATTTCTAAAATATTTATTGCATTATCTAGTGTTAGGGAAGGGCTTTGTTTTCCACTTCTTCCTCTATCTATTACAGAAGTCACCTTTTTAGCTCTTAATCCTGGCAAGAAAGGGTGAAGCATGTTGCACAGCAAATGAAAAGAAGAATGATGATCAAACTAGAGGATGCAAGGAAGCATAATGAATCAATGGAAACACACTTGTATATTGCTAAGTTGCTTTTGCCTACTGACAACAGTGAGGTCTAAGAGGGTAGTTCATAACAGAAGACCTCACTCTGCATTTCTAAACTGGTGCAGATCTATGCGACATCAATGGCTGGGAATTAATCCCATGTGATAGCTGCAGGAACACTTCCCCCACAAGGGCTGCAAAACCTGCCCAAGACACTAAGCAGGTGCTTGTGTGCAATGGCTGTGCCAAGCTTGCTGTCGTCACAGCTATGTTTTAGCAGGGTTTGAAATAGCTATGCTGCTTTTCTAATATTAGCTTGTGGGAGGATGGAGGTAACACCTAAATAATGCCCTCAGATAGGCCCATTCTACCTTTTAGCACTTTTTACCTTATATGTTTATGTGTTAGAAAGTACTGTGAAGAGACTTTATTCTCACTTCAGTGAAGGATAAAGTATTTGGCCCAAATCTGATTGAAATCAGCGAGATGTTTCTATTTGCAGCTTCAGTGTTTGCCTTAGGCTCTTAGACTCTTAAATTTTGTCTTCTTACCCAGGCTAACTTCCATGTAAATGTCTAACACTGTAGTAAGTAGATCACCTTATAAGAACTTGCAAAACAAAGACTTCAATTGAGTTTGTTGTGGTTTCAGCTGGGGTACAGTGGGCAAACAGCTGCATGATACTGAGTTATGGGCTGGGTTTAAACCATGACAAATTCTAAGGTAGCTTAAAGGTGTAAACTAGATTGTCTATTCATATTTGCTCATTTTGACATCACCTGAATCTCACAATTCAAAATATTGTTGATAAAAATGGCAACTCTTCAAAGGTTTTAGTATTACTGAGATAAAATAATTCTTGCTTTATCCTATTGTTCTGAAACAAGAACACTCCTGACAGATGTTTAGTGGAATCTCGGCTCTTCCACTTCTTTTAAGAAGCTCCTCATGATGGCTTCCTACTGGGTTACTCATAATGAAATAATGTGAGGTTTTATATAAATATACAAAACCAAAACTATGAATCGTTTCTCTTTGGTAACAAAAAAAAAAAAAAAAAAAATACCCAAGGCAAGGTTCCCTTTCATCTCATTACACAGATGTTTACACTTCTGTGTCTTTCTGCTTGTTGAAGTTTTAGAGAAAGCTAGTGGAAAGCTCCCATACGCCAACAGCCGTGTAAGAGGGAAAGAAAAGTTCTTTTCCTCTGAAGCTGCAGTAGTTGCTGTGTGGCATCTTCACCACCTCTCTGAGACTTAGCAGTAAGTTTGCATGGAAAGCAAACCTTGACTTTTGCAATAGGTGTGAAATGCTACAATTTGAAAGGATGGGCAGAAGGAAGAATCTTTTCATAGTGCAGTAAAACTCCACAACTCCACATCAGCCCTTCCTTTTTGCATGTAGTTCTTCCCCTTTACTAGCTAGAGCTCTGCAAAATCTTGTATTTTATTTTTTATTTAGTTTTTAGTTTTTGGTTTCTTCAAATTTACACTGACGTTTTTACATACTGTTTTGGTTTTGGTCACCTTTCTTACACATGCAGATACTGAAGGGCTTGAATCTCCAGGTTAGTTGTGGCCAGACAGTGGCTCTGGTTGATGGCAGCAGCTGTGGGAAAAGTACAGCTGTTCAGCTCATCCAGAGATTTTACAATCCCAAGGAAGGTAGGGTAAGATACCTCCAGGAGATGACGCTGTATCTGCGCATCCAGCTCTGGAATCACTGCCCTTGTTCCAATCACACAGTGAAGTCTCAGCAAGCTGGGGAGAGAGATTCCTTGAACAAAACACTTAGTGAAGGATGAAGCTACCCAATGTAAGCAAAGCACCTGTCCTGCTAAAGTAATTTCTCCTAAATGTTCTTGTGCCAAACACTTCCTCAGAAGGGAGTCTCATAAACAGAGGAAGCTATTCCTGAAGCTCTGAATATGCAGAGCTACCCAGAGCTTCCTCATAACTTCTGAGAATAATGTTATTTTTAAACCTTTAGGTCATGACTTGGTGAGCATTTGAAGAACTATTAGAATTCCAGGGACACAAATGATTAGACAGGTATATCCAAGGAGGTGTGTATCCTGTAGTGTTTTAGAGGAAAGAGAAGAAGCTGTGGGGACTCCTGACACTGATGTCTCTTTTCTTTACACTGCCTTTCTCTGTTGAAAGGACCGTGCCACTGAGTCTTTGGAAATGCGTGTGGTTGTCTTGTAGAAGTTTGAAACTGTGGTTGGAGAAAGAGGGGCACAGCTGAGCGGAGGCCAGAAGCAAAGAATAGCAATTGCCCGAGCTCTGGTTCGCAATCCTAAAATTCTTCTGCTTGATGGTACTGAGAGTGAATCAGTTGTGCAGGCAGCACTGGACAAGGTCAGTATTGATCAGTTGTGAAGTGTTTTTATAAGTGCCCATGGAATTCAGTTAATGGTATTATGGGTAGGATTGAACTGCAGCAGGCTTTCCCAAACAAGCTTTACTCTTTAGAGAGCTCAGTGCGGAGAACTCAATGAGGCTAAGTGCTAAATATTATTAATCAGTTTTGAGGATCCATGTGGGCTATGTTCTTATTAACAGCCAGCAAAGTAATTCAAAGCCAACTTGGAGGCATCTTCAAGGGCAGCTGCTGCATGTCAACTGACATCTAGACATAACTTATAAATCACAGACAACTGGAAAAAATAACCAATCCTGTATTTCTTGTTGTCTGCTTTAAGCAAATGTATGAACTGTTTACAAAATAGTTTCACCTATTCCTCAGGCTATATCAACCATATTTGTTGGCTTTTCACTTGCTCTGTTTCTCTCTCTCACTATGCATGTATGCTTATGCTCTGGGTAAACACAAATTCCCACCATTGCATTAACATTTTGAGCAATGATCACAGTTCATCTATGAACAATATCTTTAGAATACATTTTTTCACTATATGATATCCTGCCTCAGAAGTACCTTACTCTACCCACAATGCAGGGTTGTGTCTTGAAGACTCAGACCACAGAACCTAGGTTCTCATCTTCAAAGGTCTTTTAGTCCCTAATGCTTACTTTGATGCCTAATTGTCACTAATTTCAGCAACAGTTAGACTATTTGTCCATTAGTCCTAATTCCTGATAGTTCACACTACTTTGAAACTGCACTAGCTGGCATACACAGGGATCTTTCTCCCAACCCTGTAAAGTGCCCTGTAAAGTGTATCCCAGAGACAGGAGGGCAGAAAACTGCTGGTCAAAATATATTTGGTGGTTTCCCAACCAGCTGCTACAATATAAAACTTATGCAAGTAGTTTAAACAAGTTACTTAGCCTTTCAAATCCCCTACCTATCTTTAAAATATGTCCTGTGGCATGATGAATCTCCTTCTTGTCATCTCTGGCAGAGCATGCCAGACGGACTTGCTCAGACTAGACTAGCTCTAATTGCTGTTAAGCAAGGCAAAGTTAAGCTGTTGTGTGCCAGGCATTCATTTGTCCTCCTCTTGCCTACTTTTTACTCACTGTGCTGATCATATAGCTCTATAGAAGGTTTACATCAGATACAGAGTAGACCACTTTTCCCTGCTAGCTTTACCAAACCTCTGCTGAATCTCTGTTTACCATTTATGTGGATGGGACATGCTGGTTTTTATAATGAAGGACCTTAACATTTTTATGTGATTTGAACTTTTAGAGGCCATCTCAGATGTAGTAAAACTTTCAGACTACAAGAAAATGCATACCATTTTTTATAGGATGGTTTGAATGGCTGTCATTTTCAGTTTTTAAAATCATATGACAATATTAAGATATGAGGTTTAGCTGGAAATTCACTGAGAATGTTTCACACATTACAGTTTTCTATTCTATTTCCTAATTGTAAAACACTTACTAAGCCATTATTCTAGCAGTTCAAAATGTTAAGTGAACTAGATGTTCACTTAACATGTTCACTTAAAATGTTAAGGCTAGATGGCTGCTTCATCCCTGGCAGTGTTCAAGGTCAGGCTGGACAGGGCCTTAAGCAACTGGTCTAGTGGAAGGTGTCCCTGCCCGTGGCAGGGGGGTTGGAACTGGGTGATCTTTAAGGTCCCTTCCAACCTAAACCATTCTTACGATTCTATATGACTACATGATTTTTAAACTGAATTATCTAAAGCTTGGATCCACTTTTGGGGTCATTAATACAAATTTATTCCAGCACACACTGTCACAATTTGCTTGTAAAAACACCTTTGTCATGTCAAACTACATACTTCTATGATTTATTTTATTATTTGTGAGTAAAAATATGGAAAAACAATATGAGTAATAGAAGTATGATTTAAAGTAGAATTTTAGATAAATATTTTCAGCTAGTCAAATGAGTAATTTAGAGCATGTAAAATTGTTAAGTGATTAATACTTAATATTTGTGAAATGCTCTGAAATAGAATTATGCTTAATGGTAGCAAACAAATTCCTAAAAATTAATATATAATTAGCCTACACGTGCATGAGAACATATTACCCAACAAGTAAGAAGCAATTCTTTTAACATTCGATGCCATCAAATGCAAAAAGTGGTTTCAATTGGCAACTTCTTTTGCTGCATAGTCCCATAAAGGGTAGAGTCCATTGGTCTTTTCCTTCTTCTTTCATGTTATTAGTATTGGGTACTGAGTAATAGTAAGAATTTCTGCAGTTAATTAATACAGTATTTAAAGATGAGTCTAACATGGAAAATAATCTGACAAAGGGCAGAACAGACATACTGGCAAAACCTAGAATTAGGGTCCTTCCTTTGTAAAACGTTAATTTACTCTAAAAAATTTAAAAATATTTTCAGGTGTGATAGGATATATAACAAATCTACATTAGAAAATTTAAATAATTGCATTCTAAGTTGTATTGCTATGGACCAAACAAGGCAAAAGGGAGTCAATCTAAGCAAGCAACAGATAAATTTTTACTAAGGCAAATTAAATTTAATTAAAAAAATTAAAACCACATAGTGACGGTTACTCAGCATTCAAACTATGCAAACACAATGCAACAAGAGACAACGTACATCCTCAAAGATCTATTTAAAAGAATTAGAGACCTTGAAGACCTTAAACCTTATAAAACATATTTGTGTTATCCAAACTTAGCTTTAAATGGAAAATTATTTCCATAACAAAGCAAACTCTCCATGCAACATAAAGTTTTTGGATTTTGTTAACATACAGAAAACAATCTGTTAGTCACTGAGTCTTAGTCTAAAAAAAATAATGGGTCTGTAAAATATAACACATCATATTAAGAACAGTTTCCATGTTTCTCTCTCAGTAACTAGCCATTGTTTCACATGCAATAATCTTCAGCCAGTGACTCCAGAAATGCTATTCTGGAGTCTTAAGACATGCCTCAACATTTTGCAAGTGTAAATTGCAGTAATACCTAATGACGCAGGTTGTTCACTGACATGTGTTACTGATTTTATCTTGCCTAAATACTAAGGAAGCCTTCATTACCAAGACAGGTGTAATCACTTCAGGTCTACAACTTCAAAGAAAAAAAACCCAATTTAGTTCAACGAGAAATGGACTTGTTATCACTTTAAATGTATGGAATGCATACAACATGTATGTAACAATAACAGGGGAAATTATTGTACTGTTAAGTAAATCTATTTCCAGATTTTTTTGCTATAGAAGTTTACAGCAAAAGGAGCGGGTGCCATCAGGGAGACAAATAATGTGTATGCACTACTGTTGTTAGGTTTTGAACTAAATCCTTCTGTCATTCTTTTTTTCTTCAGTGAAGTTTTTCTTACTGCAGTTGTTCATGGTATGTCAGTCACTATATCCTCAACTGTGCTAAGTTCTCAGCACTGTACTGTTAAGCAGTACATAAGAAAAATTATGATGAACTTTCACTATCAGACAGGTTCAAAACATAGTAAGAGGTTTCAAATGTTCTCTGTGCTATAATCTGACGCCATCTCCCCAGCAAAGTAACCTTTGGGTATGAGGCCCACACAATGTGACAGCCTGTGTAGGAAAATGCAATACTGACAGTGTTGATAGTACTGATCTTACTGCTAGCCTTACATGTGTAGATCAGGTTTTGAATCTTCTTAAGTGGTTGCCTCAACACCTGCCCTGAGCTCTGTGCAACACTCCTGCCAGCATGTGATCTGGCTGCACTGAAACTATTCTACACATACCTACATAAACTCAACTCCTTGGATTTCTAAGAAAGCATACCAAAAGTAACTGAGAAAGATCACATTATATGTGCTTAATCTAAGATTACTCACAGCTCCATACTGTGAAAGTTAAATAATATTGCATATCACCTCTTCGGTCTATGAGATGCATCCTGTTTATATAGGATCAAATAGTATTGATCACAATTTCTGAAACATAGTCTAAATTCTCATGTACACATAATTGTTCATATGGGAATGTATATTTGCCAATGCATGGAATATTCAGTATCATAGAATCTTAAAATCATAGAATACAAGTTTGGAAGGGACTTCAAGGATCATCAGGACCAACCTTCTTGGCAAAAGCACAGCCTAGATAAGATGTCCCATCACCGTGTCCAGCTGAATCTTGAAAGTGTCCAGTGTTGGGGAATCCACCACTTCCCTGAGGAGATTATTTGAATGCTGATTGTTCTCATTGTGAAAAGTTTTCTTCTTGTGTCCAACCAGAATCTCCCCAGGAGTAACTTGTGCCCATTACCTCTTGTCTTTTCCATGTGACTCCTTGTAAAAAGGGAGTTGCCATCTTCTTTGTAGCCACCCTTTAATTACTGGACCAAACACCAAGCCTCTTACTTAGAAGCGACCAGTTTCTATTTGAGATCAGGTGTTAGAAAAAAAATCCTACAATTAAAACACTGTTTACTATTACATGGTATACCCTTGTTTCTTAAAGAAGTCTCATTCTTTCCTCTACACTTACAGGTGCTAAATTCAGCTTTTAAAAATTTTGATTACCTCAGTTGCAACTAGAAGTTTTTTTACTTAGTAATATTTTTTGTTATTATATGCAGATAGTCACTTCATTTATCTGAAAAAAGACAAAAACTGTGATTAGGTAATAAAAAATCTTTTTTTTCTTTCTCAAATGGGGATTCACATTTGACAAAGCTGGAGAAATCTTTATAATGAGGCTTCGATCCATGGTATTTAGAGCAATTCTGAGACAGGGAAAAGCATTATATATTTCGTTTTCTGGAGCTTTAGAAATGCTTGGGTTTTTATGTGCCATAAATTGTCTTTGTGTTTATTTAAGTAGTCATGCTGTGATCTTATCCATAAAGTTACCACACTGATTTCTTTAGCTCAGTTTAGAAACTGACTGGACTAAATCTTTATAACATGCCCAGGTAGACATTTTAAATGGTTTTAAAACCTTTTTATTGATATAACTGTAGGTCAAGTGTAAGAAAGCTCAAAGGTAATGGTAGTGTTTATTTAGCTTATTTAATACAATCAAAGCACCTTTGGACTGAGGACCAGAGAAAGTAGGCTGTAATCTATAAGACTAAATGTGAAATTCAGATCTGTCTTCACGGTCAGGTAACTCTATGTATAGGCCAGGGTCCACAAATAATTACTAGCAAAGGTTATAGGCCCTGGATATCTGACTAGCTGCACTCAATAAATGTGGCTACTCCTTCGTAACAGGCACAAAGCCAAAGACAGCCATAGTAGGGGTCCAGGGTATGAACAGGGCTCTGCTGTCAGTAGAACTACATTCAGCAGCAGAGTGAAAACTGTTTAAAACAGCCTGAAATCCAAGCCCAGCAGTCACTAGTTGCTAAGCAGTGAGCAGGATGACAAAGATCCAAACTGAGTGCATGAACAGGCTTATCACCTTCATTTGATGGTTGGCATTAGCTGCTTCCTGGAGCTGGTGCAGTAGCCAGCTGCTCAGCATCCCTGCTTTGTTGCAGTGTGTGTAGTGTACCAGTGCAAAGTGGTAAGCCCTACCTGGGAGGCACAGCCTGCGCTACTACCTGCCCTGCATGCTTGCCAGCATTTCCAGCACAGCTAGAACTAACTGAAGTAATTTTGTCCCTCTTTTGCTGACACTCCTGTCCTTAGCAGCTGATTTTCTACTGAATATTTTATTTTAAGTCATCACAGTATTTCATGTTTATATTCAGTTTCTTGCTACTAGTCTACATTTTATAAATTCAGTCCTTCCCTGAGTTTCTATCAAATTTTACTCCCAGCTGACCCACTTGCAGGCATGCATGTGATTCCTGAGGTAGTAAAAAGCAAAGCAATGTGAGACAAGATACATCACTCCCTTGCCTTTCACTGCCTACAGAGAGTGGGCTATTCCAAACATGCTAGTCCAATATAACATCATGTCTAGGACCAAAGAGGAGGTTTCCAAACAGGCACAACCACACCACTTCTTTAGCCCATACAGCTGAGTGGAGTTTTTGTGGTATCCACAGAGGGTCATTTCCTCCTCGAGAAATTTCCAGAGCCCACCTCAGCCACATCAGCTTCCCCTTTGTTAACCCTGTTTACTAGGGACCCAGATGACCCTTCTTTCTGGTTTATATGGGAAGGGATTATAGGTGACCTCCTTGGAAATTAACGTCCATGAGACTTTTTGACTAGACCAGGAGGAAAGTGAGGTCTCTGAGACCATGCTGAATCTCCACAGATCCCTGGAGGAAGGGCTTCAAAGACCCTAAAGGTAACAGAGAGGTTTTCATGTCATTATCTTCACTTTTCTCACTCTGGTGTGAAAATAGCGTCCACCTGGCATCATGTTCAAGTGTCAGACGCTGCAACAGTGGGACCTGGGAGCGTTCTGTGCATTAGCTCCAACACATATGGTGCTGAACGTGATAGCGCCAAAGCAGTCATCTGGCTACGTGAGCTTACAGCCAGATTGAAACTGTTTGTTCTACACCTTTTTTTCTTTCTATATTTAACAATACTTTACTGCACTTAAAAATAATCCCTCATCCTCAATAAACCCCCAAGAAATAAAAATGTAGCATGTTTGTTGATGTCTAAAGGTTATGTGTTTATACACTAATGGGAAGAAATATAAAAGCTCTTACATTAACCTTATGAACAGTTATTCAACAAAAACACCATATTGTTGATAAGGATTATGTATGTATAAAGTAATAAAAATTCTTACATTGTTTACTGGTGATAATCTTTTGGGTTTGATATTTGGCAAATCTGGAGGAAAGATAGAGTGAATATTTTATTTTTACTTCCTGGGTTTAAATAAGACAAATGTTTTGCATTAAATTCAAACATTTTATTTTTCAAATAGGTGTTTTAGAGTCACTGATCCCTCAGACCAATTAATCCAAATTGCTAATGAGATATGAAAGTATATGATTGACAAGAATTTTTCCTCTGAAAATAGAGTCTTCCAGATGAGGAAGAGGTAGCCTTGAGTAATCTCTCCGCACTGCATATCATTTTACATATGTCTTCTCAGACACCACAGAGATTTTGCAGCAACACTCAAGACTTTGGAAACACTTCACAACAGACTTACAGATTTCACAGTACTTGCAACTGACAGAGAATTAAGATGAGGTTTTAGCCTTATAACAGGAGAAAGTATATTGTTTAGTAGTCTCTGAAGATGCATGTTATGCATCCAAGTAGTTGTCCCTAAATGGCGTGTTTCTTGGTATTGCTATTTAGTGAGGATCTGATCATCAAAAATATGTTAAATTCACAAACAAGAATTTCTTGTAAACTACGTTTAATTTGAAATAATGTGGTGATGTTTGTGCTATTGCAAAAAGGATACACAGATTGTTAATACAACTTGGTTTGCATTTTCTGTTCTTATATCTTTATTAAACTTTTAGGCCTATTGTATTTATGGTTACATGTAAAGAACAACATGTATCACGTGTCATCCTGTTGTTATCTGAAGTGATCAAGTTCTTAGTTCAAGTGATAGGCTCTTGTGTAGCCTAATTATGACTAAAGCTTTTAAGATTTAACAACTGTTTCATGTTGTAGGAGATCAGTTGTTTTGATAATCCTAAAAATAGCACTGGAGCATTAATTATGAGACTTGCTAATGATGCCTCACAAATCAAAGGAGTAAGTAATAAGCATTAGCATTTTTCATACCTGGTTTAGCATGGACTAATTTACAGACTGGATTTGATAGGTAGAAATCCTGCACACACAGTCATCTGGACGCTGTTTATTTATTTATTAAATAATATTTATCTTTGTGTCACAAAAATCTAATATCATAAGAGTAAGATATGTATTTTTATATATATACACAGCTTTGCTTTTAATTCACACTGGTGTTCAGTCCTGTTATCACTACTATAAATGAGTCATGCAGGGACTCAGTTTATTTAAAGATATTTATCCAATCTGCTTAATTGTCTAGAGAGCATTGTGTTTTCATGTTAAATGTTACAAATATTAACAAAATAATCCTTAAGCGTAAATGAGGGTTACTCTCATTGCAGCACTGTGTTTGCTCACATGCTTAACGTTTAAAATGGTCACAGAGAAAAAGTAGTCATCTCAGCCTCCAAGTCAGGAAATGTTTCAGGACACCTGGTGAGCTTGCAGTCATGGCTCTATGTATAAAAAATGTGAGATCTATGCGATGTCATTGTGTTTTCTAGGGCAAAACCTGAAAACAAGGACTGTGAGTCCTTGTTTCACTTCATGAGTGAATAGATGAAAAGAGAGGAAGACTAGGTAAGATAGAGAAGACTCAAAGGAATGATCTGTATAATAGAATGATTTTTCAAAAGATAAAGCATCTAGCTCTGCAGAATATTAGACCAAACTAAGTGCTTTCAGATGTCTTCTGGTTACTAAATCTCCATTCTCTGGGTAACAAATATTTCCTGTCTAGTTTTCAAATAAAATAATTTACAATGGTTTCATTCTTTTCCAGCCTACAGGTTCCAGACTGCCCCTAATTGCCCAAAATGTAGTTAATCTTGGGACTGGGATTGTTTGTCGTTTATCCATGACTGGCAGCTGACTCTTCTGTTTTAGTCATTGTGCCAATTTCTGCTGTAACAGGAATGGTTCAAGTGCAGACGCTCGCTGGACATGCAAAAAAAGTTAAAGGGGAACTGCAAATCACCGGACAGATGAGTTCAGTGACATTTTTATCTGGTTTTATATTGTACAAAATGATGATATAGCAAATATGACGCTGAAAATTGAAAAGGTGAGTTATTAATTTATGTTCTCAGGTTGTAGCATTCAGAGCACACTAAGCATTTTAAAAGCCCTGGGTCTCTCACGCCTGTCCCAAGTCTGCATTTGGGTTCCCTATTTGTTCCCAGCACTCTGCTTTTTATTTCCCCCCCCTTCATTTCTTTTCAGCTTGTTTCCTTTCAGAGCTCCTCTCTTCTACCTGACACATATCTTCACCTTCTCTCACCTTGCAGATGTCTGTCACTCTGTATAAAATGACACAGTACATAAACCATCAGTAACAAGGTGCATGAAAACATCACAGTTACAGTGTAGCTGACCGTGCCCTGCAATCCTTTGCTCTGATTTTCATTGCTGTCCCTCTCAGCTGGAAAGGGAAGTAGACGCCTGGGAATCAGCTCCAAAGGAAAATATGAGTGTGGCAGCAAAAAGGGAGGATGTTACATCATTTCATAACTTTGAGGAGAATTGTTTCATCAGTTCCCAAGATGTTCCCAAGTCTCAGGACAGACTGTGCTTTGTGGGGACTGGTGTTTTGACACACCCTAGGTAGCACAGCACCTCTGTTGATCTATTCTTACACCCTTTCCCTCCCTCCTGTTGTACCATGGTCACTTGTGCAGAGGAGTCTGGGCACAGCAAATCTTATTTTCTCTTTCCATGATCTATATTAGGGAAGTTTCTCAGAGGCATTTCTGCCTCCAGGCTGATTAGAAAATGGTTTTGGGTGTTTACTCCTAGCCCTTCTCATACTAAAATAAAGGGAATTCTCTTGGGTTTGCCTGACAGGCATTTTGGTATAAATCTATAAATCCAGTAAAAATGTAACCAATCGTCAAGAGAATTCAAGGGAATTAACTCATCTTTTATTTATCATGAATTCTGCAACAGTTTACAGCTGAGGTTTACAATGCAACTTGAATTTAACACACAAAGTTTCACAACACTCTTTTGAAATAAGTATCCAGTGCAATCATTGTACAATCTGGCTAAAATTGTTATTTTTCTATGTCTCTTGCCAGATCATACAGTGATTGCACTGGCTACTTATTAGCCTTGGCTGGTAACAGGGATGGGGAGGGTAATGTCAGTACCAGAAATGAAACTTGGAAACCTCTGTGAGCCCGCAGGTTGGCTGTTAGAAAAACAAAGGAACAGTCTGAATCAGTCTTGCTTCTAAGAAGAACAAAGTCATTAAAGAAATTAAATAATGTTCCACATTATTTAATTATTTCATTATCTTACCGCCATGTTACTTAGTCTGTTGTGTTTCTTATTTGTAGATTGTCTAAGCATTTATTCTACTTATTGTGTAGCAGTAATGATGTAGAAAGAAGGGTCTGCTAAGTGTAAGGGTATAGTTAAATTTTTGGAGGTCGGCTCTCGTGTTTAGAGCTGCTGGGCTTTTCCTTGTTCTTACTGAGTTGAAGGCTGAGTCATGTTTGCTTCCAAGCTGTTTCCTACATTTGCAGTAAAGGCTGATGATTCACAAGCCTAGAAATGTTCTGTCACACATTAAAATAGCAAGTGAAGAGATTTATTGTTAAAAGAACATATATGTTAAGAAAAAGAAACCAATCAAGCAAAAAATCAAGAAAAATCAAGAAAAAAATTCAAAATACTTGTTGAGTCCATTCTTATGCACTGAAATATTTTGAAGTTATCTCATAGTCCAGTTATTTACAGCTGATTATCGTTACCTCATGCCAGCTTCCTTGGAGCCTATTTATAAGAACAGTTACGTGACTCAGGTGATGACCTGAATATGTGATTTTGGCAGACTATATTAATCAAAACAATTTTTTGCAGATCTCAGTTTCTGGCAAAATATAAAACATACGTATTTCCATAGCAACTCAGCAAAAGGCTTCACTCTCGACATACCAAACAGACCTGAAGGAACACAAGTCTCAAGCACCTATTTTTAGCTCCAGGTAAAAATCTACTCTTTAGAAGAGGTGTTCTTTCTGGAAAAGTGGAGAAACGCCATCTTCACACACCAGAGATAAAAACAAGCTACTCTCATTGAAAGGCAGTGCAGAAACAACATAGCTAAAAGAGAGCGAATGTATTTCACACCTTTCTTAGGAGCAGAAGCATTTGTTTTGCGCTTATCTAATGGAGTCAATTAGCTCCTGGTACAATCCTTGCGCACACAGTTTGGAGCAGTACAGATACTACAGGGGGCTTCTGCGAAGGTAGTGGGGGTCCACAGTGTACAAATCTTACATGGGTGACTATACATGAGAAAGAACTGATTTTGAGTGCCATATCTTGGGTGACTTTCTGGACAGTGGATAATTTTTATTTTTCTCTTCCCATAAAATGAGGACATAGGAACTAAATTATGAGCTGCAATGAATATAGTGCTCCATGAATATACTTTACAAAATCACTTTCCAAGATGCTTTATATATTGAGGTTTGATTTGCTGGATTCTTAACCAAGGCTAAATCAACTGTTGCTATTTAAAGACTTGCTGATGATACTAATTAACTGTAAGTCAATCTCCTTAATATTTGGGGAGCATTAAGAAAATGAAGGCATGAGTTTCCACTATGGATTTCAATCAAGATTGGGCATCACTGTTTTGGAAAACTTCTACAATTTTTGCTTCTGTTGAAAAACAGGAAGACTTTCCAAAGATATAAAATTGACAGGAATTAGGTGCCAAGCTGCCATATGTGCCAGGAAAATCTGTCTTTTTACTTTTAGGAATGGCATGGGGTTTAGAGTTTCTCCTTTAGAAGTTTTGAAAGACTCCTGATTTTCCAAAAATGCTAACAATGCACCCTGGGAAAGATCTTTTCTTTATGGGTGAGCTCAAAACCACAAGTTGCTTTTAAAAATGTGGACATATGTTTACCCTGCAGTTCCAAATGCATTTGAAGGTGATGTAGGCTTGTTCACTTTATCCTGTCTGGGCTCCTGCAGTGATGACAGCTGCCTGACATCATCCTCATGACAGGTTACACAAGCCTATTAGAAAATAAACTCCCATTGCTCGCCTGAGCTAAACTGCATACCGTCTCAACTTCACTGCTATGATCCACACTAACTGGATGTATTTAGCAGCAGCATATCTACAGATGTTGAAACTACACTTTCAACATATTGTAGACATACCTCTATTGCAGTTAGTTTGCTGCATTATGTTTAAAAATTTCCACATAATCAGGGTTTTTTGCTGATGAATATCTGCTCTCTGATACAGACTCTTTCAGAAGCCATAGAAAATATTCTAAGTGTTGTTTGACTCAGGAAAAAAAACTGAGCTTAGCTATAGACAAAGATTGCAAGCACCATACAGGTAAAAGAATGCTTCTTAAAAAGTTACTGAAATATTCCTTTTTAAAATGAACATAAATTAACACCGATAAACTGAATCACAATTTATTCTATCCCAATATTCTCATTGTTTTTTTACAGACAGAAAGGAAACTGAAGCACACAGGAATGATGATGTCTTAGGTTAGGATCTTGAGAAAGAGCTGGAGATTATTTTACTTTAAAATACTGAGGACTTTGAAATAGAAGGATACTCTTCACTCTTTAAATTGGTACAAGCGAATATTTGAGCAGTCCTGAGGAGAAGGACTTGGGGGTGTTGTTTGGCAAGAAGCTCAACATGAGGCAGCAGTGTGCACTTGCAGCCCAGAAAGCCAGCTGTGTGCTAAGCTGCATCAAAAGGAACATGTCAAGCAAGTCGAGGGAGGTGATTCTCCCCCTCTACTTTGCTCTCGTGAGACCCCACCTGCAGTTTTGCGTTCAACTCTGGGGCCCCCAACATAAGAGGGATGTGGACCTGCTGGAGTGAGTCCAGAGGAGGTCATGAAGATGATCCAAGGGCTGGAGCAGCTCTTGATGAAGACAGGCTGCGGGAGTTGGGCTTGTTCAGCCTCTAGCCTCTAGAAGAGAAGGCAGTGGGGAAACCCTAGAGCAGCTTCCAGTGCCTGAAGGGGGCCTACAAGAAATCTGGAGAGGAACTTACTACAAGGGCATGTGTTGACAGGACAAGGGGGAATGGCTTTAAACTGAAAGAGGGTAGATTTAGATTAGATATAAGGAAGAAATTTTTCACTGTGAGGGTGGTGAGGCACTGGCACAGGTTGCCCAAAGAAGCTGTGGCTGCCCCATCCCTGGCAGTGTTCAAGGCCAGGTTGGATGGTTCTTTGAGCAACCTGATCTAGTAGAAGGTGTCACTGCCCATAGCACAGGGGTGGGAACTAGATGATCTTTAAGATCCCTTCCAACCCAAGCCATTCCATGATCATATATCATCTTTGGACTTACTTTTGCGTTTACACAAGCTATTATGTACTTTACTTATGCTGGGTGTCTAGGATTGGTGCCTCTCTAGTAAGAAATGGACATACGTGGTTTAAAGATATGCTTTTGTGAGCATCTCTTTGTTAGGTTCTTTTCTGTCCATGTGGTACAGTAGGTTTGACTTTTCTGTAAGTATCATGAAATTATGGATTATTGAACTGAAAAAATCAGTAGATGCTTCTCTCTTCCATTGTTCACCCTTATGTCCCCCTTCCTTCCTTACCCTATTACAAATTCAAAATAAGCAATGCTTTTAGAATGTGTTCAGCTACTTACTTACTGTTTCCCTTGTAATCAGGTTGCCCAGGGTAAAAGGAAGGTAACATGAAGACAGACAAAGCAAAGCCTTTCCTTGTTCTCATGGCCAACAAGGTTTCTTTAACAACAGAAGCACATGCCTTAACTGTAGGGAGTGTAGGTGGACAAGATTAAAAGACAAGTGGAGCAAGTAACAAGTGAAACTCAGGTGAGGAAATTACAAGCCCTGGGACATGAGAGCTGGAGAGTAGGAGGAAGGTTTGGCAAACACCCAATCTGGAAAATGCACAGCCAGAGCTAAGAAAGCTAATCTGACTGTTTCCAGCTGGCACCTTTCCAACCTTTCCCTTCCTCCTTCCTTGTCTCCAGCACTTAACCGAGTCTTGCTTTTCTCCCAGTAGCTGAAATCCCTGCCTGTATTTGTCAATAGCCACCTTGTCTCCCAAGCTTATCCCATGCTTGCTTTTGGCATTTGCCACACTCTTGCGTGGCAAAAACATGCTGCTGCTGCAGCTAAAACTGCTTCTTACCCTGATGACACCAACCCCTTCTCAAGTACCAGCATCACCCTTCCTTCACCTATGCATTCAAGTGAATCCCTTCTCCTCATGTATCTCCTCTCCTACTGCCCTTTGCTCATCCCAGCTTTCATGCCTCTTTCTCGTCTCCTATTTGCCTTTTTCACCTGAACTCAAGGATTTGATCATGCCTGGAAGACTGCCCATTCTAAAGGAATGCAGAATGGCAAATGTCTCCATAATCCCCAGACCACTCCACAACTAATACCTTGAGTTTTATAGATGAAGAAGCTGAGCTGCAAGAAACTGTACATTCTACCACATCTCATGCATTAAGAACATAAACAGAAATCAACACATCCATTTCTAATAAATCCAGAGAAAGTGGGCAAGGAAGGGAAGCTTAGAGTGCTGCACTCCTCCCTACAAACACATTATGATCTTCTCGGGAAGGAAAAAAGTTGCAGAGTTTGCACTAGACAGCTCTTACTCTACCTCCACCTTAATAAAGAATACTTATCTGAAGCCCCTAATCTGCCTGTAACAGCTTTTCTTGCCTTTGCCATATGTCTAGACATTTTTATCCTTTTTATCTCTCTCTAGTTTTTTCAGCTGTTGTGTTCAGGGCAATGGCATTAGGACAAAGCACTTCTTTCACTCCAGACTATGCCAAAGCCAAAATGTCAGCAGCCCCCTTGTTCATGCTGTTTGAAAGAATATCCTCCATAGGTCAGCGCAGTGAGGAAGGAGACGAGTCTGTGAGTCAGCTTGCTGGGATGCACAGCCTAGCATACTTCTCTAATTTATTTCAAACCTGGTTTTCTTTTTTCTTCCTCCCACCCACACCAGTGGTACTGAGAACAAGCACTGTGTGAGCCCGTTCACATCTGAGTCTCATCCAACCAAACTGGGGTTAAGCCTTCCTTAGTGTCTTCCCCTGCCAAAACCTCACCTACCTTCTGGAAGAGCATCTTTAAGAGCCAGTGGAAGTAGGGTTAATGCAGCAGACATTGTTTTTCAGTATTTTCTCACATGAAGCTACCTGAGCACGGATCTCAAACATATAACCAGGCCTCTGGTATTTAACCAGAAATTTTTGAGGGATAACTTATTTGCAAGTTGTCCATAATAGATTGTCACACTCTTTAGTAACTAACAATGGATATGAACATATGGGTGCATGTGGCCTGCCATGTAACAGAGGACAGAACGTTCCAGACAACTGTCACATATATGGCGTATGTCTTGTTTTTATTGTGTGTGTGTATATGTATGTGTGAGTACCTATGTACACATATATACTCACATAATAAAGGAAAATAGCTATGAAGTTTTATGACTGCATACATATACATTCAAGCTATTATGTTGATCGGTCATTTGCATATGTCTGTATCTACATTTTATATATACTCATTCATATGAACTATATTTCTCGTGTGGGCATATTACATTTTATAGTAAATCAATTAGAAAAGGTTTTCAAGTAGAAGGATTGACTCAATGTGCAGATCAAAAATAACAGATTATTTTCAGTATCTTAAAGGACAAAAATGAATAAAACAAACCCAAAACCACCAAAGAACATGCAAAGAATGTGAACAAGGCCTTGCAAAGCAGACAGAAGCCACCCAGAGCTATTGTTACTTTTGAAAATGTAATCTTTTTTAACAGATGGTGTAAGAGAAGCTGTCAGAATCTGTGGTTACAGAATAGAATTTTAATTAAAATATGCCTTCAGAGCAGAATATTTAGGAGAGGATGTGTGTTTTCACAATGACGTCTCCTGCTATAGTGCCATTAATTCCTGAAAAAAAAGTAGTCTCATCCTTTGGGAAAACTCACAGCGATCTCTTCTATTAATGCTCTTCGTAGACTTTAATGAACTGTTACATTAGTCTAAAAACTTGACCTAACTCTACTGTTTCAATCAGAAAATATTTGGTAGAAATGTAACATTCAACAATGTGGCATTTAACTACCCAACCCAATCATTTTGCAGATGCCTGGATTGGGGGTGTCTTCATCTCTGCAGGAGAAGCCTCTGTTAAGAAAATAACCTGTGTGATACTGGTACTCAGGCAGGTCATTCTAGATGATAGAGCATGGAGCAACAGACATGCAGGAAGTACTGATAAAGTGGCTGGGCACTTCCCTTCAGTTAAGTGAAAGTAACAGCAAAGTGCGGATGCAGCCCAAGGAGCACTGTTCTTACCCTCCTTTTTTTCAGCATCTCATTAGCCAGGTGTGTCAAGTCACACATATACACACACAGAGCTGGCTTGGAAAAACAGTCAGAAACCAACATCACTGAGTGGGGAGACACTGGCACAGGTTGCCCAGGGAAGTTGTGGCTGCCCCATCCCTGGCAGTGTCCAAGGCCAGGCTGGATGGGGCTTGGAGCAACCTGGTCTAGTGGAAGGTGTCTCTGCCTGTGGCAGGGGGTTGGAACCAGATGAGCTTCAAGGTCCATTACAACCCAAACCTTCCTATGATTCTATACTCTTTTTCCTGCTTCTTTCTCTCCCTTTCCGTATTTATACCTCCTACTCGCACCTGTGACAAACTGAGTCACCAGTATGGTAGATCTGCTTGCTGCAAATCAAGGGGTTGCTCCGCAATTAAATACACCCAGAAATGGGTTTCTTGGCTTTGCTACTGTGTGTAGCAGCTCTGCAGTGTTCAGAAGCAATGCCTCAACTCTCGTCTCTGGCCAGAGAGTAGCTATTGCTTATACACAAACACCAGCATGCAGAGGCAGAAGGGAGGTAGCGATGTGTTCCTCAGCACAGACAGGATCAAAGCACTACTCTAGGTATGACTGTTTCTAAATAAATGCACGTGCAACCCGGAGCAGGGACAGAAGGAAGCCTGCTGGGACTGGCAACTGGCTCAGTCCCACCACTGCAGAACCCTGGCTCCTGTTCTCAGCTTGCCAATGCACAAACAGGTGCAGCCAATTCCTGGAAGCCCCTCCTTTTGTCTCATGCATTGAAAGCAAATTGTGCCTCTCTTCTGACAACAGGACTGCACAGTGTAACCAGCCTGGCCTGAAATCAGAGCCCCTCCTGCATTATGCTCCTTCTGCATTGATTACACATTTCCCTGAACCCACACAGGCAAAAAAAGAATCTGATCTGTTTAACACTTCATGCTTTAGTCCCATGTGGTCCATAGAGCATAAACAACTGAACCAAAAACACTTTACTCCTTACAAGAGGAAAATTAACATCATGCTCCTGAATTCTTGCATCCACAGCATGTATCAAGTAGCTCTAACAGCTCACGGAATTTCATTTTGTTCTCTCTGGATACACTTCTGTCTTCAGCTCCTGTAGGCAAAGCACAGACTGTCCCAGCTGAACAGGAAATTCTGCTTGTGCTGGCGACAGACATTTTCTCAGAGATACCCTTGCTGAGGTAGTTTTGCTTTTCCCCCATTTCTGCCAAGATTTCTAAGGTCCCAGAAATACCCAGAGGCAGCAAGAGGTATGTGGAAAAGAAATGCAAAAATCAATGCAAAATTACACCCTTCATCAGATTTCAGGCTGTTTCAAGAGAGTGTTCAAAACAAATTGTCCTTGTCATGGTTGCAACCAGGTTTACTAACCCAGCTGAGGGGTGAAAGGTTCTAACTGTCAGACAGAACTTAAAAAAAACAAACCAAAACAAAACCCAAATCCATCAGGCATAGCCTGATCCAAAATCCTCATCTATCCCACAGAAATTATAAAGACACATCCTTCACTGACCAAGAGATTTCAGAAAGTCAGTTACCTCTGCGAAAGACAGTGGGTTACTATAAACACTCCAGAACAGGAATGGATTCTTTCTCTGTTTAAAGTTTTGGAAGACCTCAAATTCAACCATTAAACAATGACTGGTTTTCAGTTTAAGTTGAGACAGGACATACAAGTAGTCCAGTAAAAGCAGGGAAGACAAAGGCTCTTTTCCAAGGCAAAAAGACATGATATAACACATCCTGGCCTGTTACTCAGAGAAGTCTCAGGCTTTGAGGAAGGAAATAAAGAGGGGAAACTCTGTTCTTGCTGCTGTGGGAGAAAAAAAAAACCAAACAAAAAACCAAACAAAACCCAAAAAAACCAGCAGAGCTTCCAGAAGGCAAAGAGACTGGCTCAGTGTTAGCTGAGGATGCAGTTGTTTCTGTAAATCAAGTAATAATCTCTGATCTCTCTCAAAACTCTAGAAACTAGACAGAACAATGGGTATTTCAGAATCTCAAGTTCAGCTGTCCCCAAGAGAATCCCTCTTTCACAAAGAGATTTGCTACACATTAAGCAGTCCACCATGAATCAATCAACGCAAAGCTGATTTTATTTCTATTTCCATAGCAGGAAAATACATAGCTGCTCAAACAGAGAAATCAAGTTTTAAAATCCTGAGACTTGTATCAACCTGCATTCAGTGCTTACTTGTATCGTCTATTATTAGTGTAAAGCAACAAACGTTCACTACAAGATGGAAACTGAGGGATCTGGAACTCATATGCTGCTTTTTGTCTTCATTATTGAGAGCTCCTTTTTCAAAATACTTCAGATTGAAGTGCTCTCTTACTTCAAATGTAGTGGGAATTTCCCCAGTTACAGATACAACATCTATTTGGTATAATCCCAATAGCAAGAATGAAAGATAATTTATAAATATAGCCTGATGGAGGCAGTCCTTCTATTTCATAAACCATTATCATTAAGAAGCATTATCACCTAAGAGGATAGTGTGGTTACTCTTAAGTACACAGTTGAGTGCTCCACTAGCATAAACAGGATCAGTAGACTCCCAAGTATTCTATTTGTTACTACTAAGATCACAAATCCAAATCTTCCATAAATTCTCCATTCCCAACACCCCATCTGTCACATATGTTTGCATTGTTGAGGCATATTTTAATATTGCATAGTTCCACCTAAGGTACTACTGCTTGCATTGTTGCAAATGGCTACATTATTCTTAAATGGGTACTGTCACTGCAGTAAATCCCATAAAAATAGGTAGATTTCACATAAATTGTTAAATGTCTTAACTTTCCTATAACAGTAATCTCAAGTAGCATTTCTCTGATACTACATATAACTTGTACTACATATAACTTGTGAACTTGTAAAGGCTTTTACATCATTATCAACCTTACAGCTGAGCTGTAACTGTTAACTGTATCATGTCCTGAAAACACTGGTACACAGTTCTACACAGCACTTCTGCATCAGTCTCCAGACAGGATTTCCAGGAAGAACAGGTAGTAAGGATCCTATCAATACAGAAAAAAAAGGAAGTTACCACTCTTAGTTCTCATGGTCTAGGATAAAAGTCACACAAATTGCCCTGAAATGTGAAATTACGGACATAAATCCTGACGCAAACTGTTGCATAAATACGCTGTCTCAACATTCAAAGAGGACTCAGATACCTCACACCTTCAGAAAGGAATACTGTTGATAGATCTTGAAACTAGACACTTTGATTTAATATCCATTTCTACACACATGGTGACAGAACTTTTCCACTTATATTTGAAAATACTGTGAATTATGTTTCTTCTCTGCAACTAGTTCAGGGTTTAAAGTACTTTTTTTTTTCCTATTTACCTAATAAAAGCTAAATCTTTATTTAGTTCTATTTATCTTAACAGAGACATTGTCAAAGTATAAGTGGTTTGCATTCTTGGACTGAATCAAATCTGCACACAATACGTATTTAGCTTTAGGAACAAGTCATTCAAAAACATCTAAATCACAAGACAGGAAGTTACCTCAACACCTTATAATTGAAGTAGTTTATCAGATTTTATAAAGAAGCAGTAATTTTTGTCCACAAGACCAATAAACCAAGGTTGGATCTTTCAAAATCCTACCATTTTATGAGAAGTTAAGCCAAATGTTTTAGCTTCTCCTTGTTACTCAGAGAAGTCTGGTTTGAGTCAAGAGATGTGTGTCACTGCGAAGAAGGAGGGACAGTGTGCTCACCTGTCCTCTAACAGGTTTCAGTCAGTTGCTACTTTGCATGTTACATTTAACTATCTCCAAAATGAAAGCTTATTTTAAAGTAACTTCACCCCTTTTGCTCCTCCCTTCTTTCACCTTCACCACACTTTTCTTTCTAATTATTATCAGTATCTTGATGCTCACTTCATCTCCACCATTCATCCTTCCTCCCACACACGCTTTCCCAGAACGTTAATGCCTCTTTCTCGTGTACCTTGCTTCTCAACCTTTCCTGACACATTCAGCCATGTTTCTTCTGTCCTTTACTTTCCTCATTCTCATTTTTAGCTGCCTTTCCCTTTGTGACACAGACAGAACCATACCAAAATGAAATTATGTCTTTACCTGTCATCTCTGATGGAATAAAAGAAGCCATAGCCATGGTGTACCATAGGGACTGCACACCCAGTAAACCTGAAGTAGCCAGTCAGACTAGTCGAAAGAACGAAATTCCCACCTCCTCCGCTGTGAAACAGCATAAAACAAAAGCAGCACTTTAAAAGTTAATTTAAAACAAAGCGAGTTTTACAAAAAAGTTATTTTTTCCTAGGGATCAAGAAATCACCATGCGTATGGCCAGTGTAACAAAGACCTCAGTATCAAAGGATACTCCCTGATGGACAAGACTCTAAATTACCTGGCTGTGAAGGCATTATCCGTGTAAAGCTCTGGCACTGGCAGTCCTTGCTCCTGTGCTATGAGGAGGAGACCCAGAAGATGACGATCAAAGCCTGTCAAATAAATGCAAAGACTGCATCATTAACAGCAGCATTTCTGTTTTTCTGCTTATTCTGGTCTGGGTAGTTCACATACCATCTGAAGGACAGATAAGTAGCATACAAAAATACTTCCCAAATACCTGATCTAATAGGCTTTCATAATTTTCAGCTTGCAACACTGAGCCCAAATGCAAATGAACTAAGTAATACAAACCCAGCACATTTCCTGTGGAAAACAAAAACCAAGAAAACTTGGTTCTATGCAGTGAAACTGGCCCAGTGGCAATTACATGGGCAAGGTGAAAAGGCTTTTAGGGCCACAGCTGCATAGATAAGTCACCAAGTAGGATGGAGAGAGTATGAAGGTTCATCAGGTGATTATTTCCCAGCTACTCTCTCATTCACACAATAGCTTACCACACTAACACAGGTGGCTTAGAATTTTACCCAAATCTCTCCTCTGCCTCAAAAGGCCGTATTTCCCACTTTCCAGCCAAGCATATATTTGATCAGAAGGTATACTGAAATAATGTTTAGCTGGTCAGAAAAAGTGAATTAATAGTCAAAGTGAAGTTGTATTTGGGGTACAAGAAAGGGTGCAAGGACTAGGGTTATTTCCTCTCCCAAAAATTGAAGTATAAAGTGTTAAGGGGTAGTTTTTACTTGGGCTGAAAACAAAGAAAGAAAATGTATTAGCATACACCAGTATTCCCATTCCAGAAAACCAGATTTTGATCACAGAGTACCTCTTCCATTCTCACAGTCTTTCCTCATTTTATTGTGCTTTGCAAATGCCTTATGCATCAGCTGCAGTTGTTGGTAAGTCTGTAAAGTAGGGCAGACAGGATTAAAAACCAAACAACTAAAATCCCAACACTCAAACAAAATAAAACCACAGCCACAATCCAGATTAGTAACACATTAGGAATCACAGATCAGCAAGTTTTTCCCTTTCACAGTTTCTAGCAATTTTAGATAGAAGAAAATTGAGAAGCTAGAAATGTACATTAGAACTTGTCTCAAACTATTTGTCCCAAATCCAAATACCTCTGTCAGGAGAACTTGCCCATTTGTTTTCCTTGTCTCTGTTTTGTTACTCTGATCACTTTTGCACTGAACAACATCCTACAACTCATGCTCCTTCCCAAACAAGCTGGAACAATTGCAAGTAACCACTGTGAACTAGAGTAATCAAACCCCAAAACTTCCTGCAATACCATTTATTTAGAAGCACACTAGATTTTAGCTGGTGCAGTTGCATTTATACCATTCACCATGCCCTGAACTGGTCAGGCAGTTGGACTAGATGATCACTGTAGGTCCCTTCCAACTGAAATATTCCATTCCATTCTATCATTTTTTCCATGACAAAAACAAAAAGCAAACCAAAAATCCCCCAATTAAGAAAATGTGATGCAAAAAAACCAGAAAACAAGAAAGACCCTAACTAAAAAACACAGAGATACCAACTGCATTCCCAAATTTTCTTTGCTGATTGAAATACTACTTCTATGACAGTAGTTCTGTCCAACATAATGGTTTGGTGTCTTTTTTCAATTTTATATTGAAACTTCCATATTAAAACCAGAGAGAACAGAATGAAAATATGTCTTAGTAAAGGAGGCCTAGAGAAGCAGCTCTAGACACCCAAGATCTTGAATTCTGTGATCTTGGATCTTACTAGCTCTTTAACTACTTAAGACGCACCCTTTATCCTTTTATTCATTACACAAGAGGCTGCAGCAGAGAATGTGAAACAAAGGCAGGAGCCGCTCAATTTGGATGAAAATCAAGCTGCTAGGATCACAAAGGGCAAGAGAAAAGTTGAGACAAAAGGACTTTTTTCTGAAGTGTCTAACTTTAGGTATTTTCTAGTACCTTAAAGGTAGACTTTTAAGCATCCTAACTTCAATACTATTGAACAGATTTAACACTTTCTTTAAGCCTCAAGAGTTCATCATAAAAAAAATAGCAACAGGAAGATAATTGGAAATACTAGTTAAAATTACAAAGATAAAAAGGCTATAGTTAGTGTTGGAAGTAACAAACCTCTAGGTGTATTATCCACACAAGTGTGTAATCAGTTAGAAGGTAACTTAAGTGCAACAGGAAAGCAGTTTTGAATAACAGCCAGAAATTTGAATTTTAAAGCTGCAGCAGATGCAAAAAGTAGCCAGTGAAGACCAGGAAAACGTGCTCTTGAAGACTGTAATTACTGATCACACATACTTCCTGACAGCTGTATTCCTGTATGTTTTAGATGCATTAATAACATAGAACCTTTAAATTTCCTATGGACACAGAGCCCTTTGTATCAAAAATCTTCTCCTTGCCTCATTTCTCAGGCTCCAAGAAATGTACAGTGAGGACAACAGAAAGCATTAGTACAGCTCTCACTTGGCAAGTAAAGTACAACATGCTTTGCCAGCCAAGCACCAGAGGGTAGTTGCTGGGAAAAGAAAAGGTCACCAGTTCGGCTATTCAGAGACAAAATCTGGAATGCACCCCTGTTGTCACTAGGACACAAACGGATTTCAATTTGCTGTAAGACTCAACTATTAGATTAACATTTCCTGATTTCACTTGAAAATTAAAACAACAGAACCACTCCACAGGCAGAATACACTGGTTCCAAAGCAGTTACGGGGGGGG
>NW_009934055.1:0-12543 GCF_000696875.1 Nestor notabilis | reverse complement strand
GGGGGTGGAGGAAAATCAGTGTGAGTGTAACTCAAGACACTTACATTCTTACAACCAAAAGGTTAACAGGACAAAACCAAACAAACCCACACATGACAGCTCACCTCAGCCACAAGGACCAGAGCAACCCAACATTTGAAATCTATCTCAGTGGAAACAGGCCTACTCCCATTAATGAGACAACAGAAAAAGGTGGTTTAAGCAGCTCAAATGACAGGCCTTCTAAATACGTGATTAAAGAAGGATTTCAGTATTTACACTTTCAGAAGGATCCAGCATGGACTTGCACCATTCCACTGCTTCCATAGTACATGATCTTACAGTCTCTGTACGGCCATGATAGAAACGCCTAGTCATGGCGGTTTCGTAGCAGCAGCCTGGGCTAAGAAGAAAAATAAGGGAAGAGTATCTCATTAACTTCATTATTTGCTCTCTCAAGGAATAAAGAAAGCCCTGCCAAGTATCTCACACATCTAGATCAGTTACAAGTACCAGTAAGACACCAATTTTCTTCAAACTGTGTATCTGAAAAAGAGCCACAAAGGAAGTCTACGAGCTTTTATGAGCCAGACGACTGAAAAAGTGCCAGTGCTATAATTATACCTTTAAAAAGACTGTGTTGTCATGGCTGTTTTCTGCAGACTACAGATCTACCAGAATCTAGTATAAAAAACTGAAATTATGCAAGCTTCAGTTCCATTATTTATTTCCTTAATGAAACCATCTACACCATCCGAAACCTCAAAAATTAGAGACACTTGAAATAAGGAGTGTGTCCCAATGTTCAAGTCCTTCTCTGTTGCATGCTGACACCCACCCAGCTTTTACCTGGAGCATCCCCAGCCCTATGACAGTCTACTATTTAATATACAACTTACATTAAACTTATTTGTGTGTTTAGAACAGACCTTACAGAGGCTACTTCAGTCGGACAATTAATCTATTCCAGTGTTCAGCAAACTGAGATCTATCAGCCTTTCTTATGATGAGATACACATCTCCAGTGATTAAGCATCACGCCCACATGACAAAACCCTTCTCTTTTGGAAGCAAGGAATACTTGCCAGGTTAGAGTTATGACTTAGACAAGCTATAATCAATGCTAGTTAGCAAACAGAAATTTGGGAATACCAATGCCACAAAGAATGCTGCCTTTTATCAATGCAAAATAAAATTACACACCCAAAAATGTAGCACCAGGCATTTGGAGGGTTGCTATCTGTATTTCTATTATTCTGCCCCGACGTTCACATCTAATGTTGCTAAAGAAAGTGAGACGCTGGTATTTGTGAGACTTTTTACAGGCACGGAAAACTAACCACTTTACTGATGGCTTTCATGCTGCAGCTTCACCTGAGCAACTGTTTGACATTAAAGAATCCTGACCCACTGTGCATTTGGTATTTGCCCAAATATTTACTTTGTACAGTCCAAATTCATGTTTTCATGGGCTATCTTCTGCCCTCCATTCCACAACATGTACATGCAAAATCCCTGTGGGCACAAGAACACAATCCTTCTGAAGCCAAGGGCACAACCCCCATGGCAAAAACTAAGACTGTTACTTTAACAAAACCTCAGTTCTTCATTCTTATACCACTGTAGCAAAGTACATACTGGCATTGCAAGGTCACTGCATTACATCTCCAGATCCACCCCTTTACTCAAGAAACTAGTTTTTTATTCCTAATCTGGGTAATTTTCTTACCGTCCATGGCATTTGTAAAAAGCAAGCTGAATGGCAAGCTGCACAAATGTATCAGGATGAAGTTTCTTCTTTCTAAGCAATGCTTTGCCAAAGGATGTGAAGGCATAATTTACTAGCTTCAAGTCAGACACCTGTCACACCGAAGGAGGAAAAGCCAGAGAAGTCAAGAAATATAACAACTTGGTCCACTTAAATAAAACACACTCAACATAAACCAACAACGTAACAAATTTAACCATGGTGTTAAGTCCCCTGATTCATCGAGTAATCATCAAGATGTTAATTCCTATTCTCCAGCATGGAGAAAGACCAGCTAAAAACACGTAAATAGAATTGAAACAAAAAAAAATAAAAATCAGTGACAGTTAAGAAAAGCAGCAAGGAATTCCACCTTTTTATAATAGAATTCTTTAGTACATCCAATTTCATTTATGATTTTTTGATCCACTGTGAATACAAGTTCCTCCGGCCATGGAATATCCCTCACTTTATCTGATCCCTGCAAGGATGTGGACAGAAAGAAAACAGGAAATGTTATCCATAAGAAAAAGCACAGTAATTAATAAACTTGAAAGTTTAAAGAATAAATACCTTCCATTTTCCCTCATTTTCAATAATCTTCTTTTCGGCATAATGTAACATGGAAATTACAGCCATGGCGTCAAAAGGAGAATGCTAGAATCATATAAAACAAGATGCCACATTATTTGCATAACAAATAGATTCCTTTTTTCCCCTAACCCACTCTTTTTCCTGCAGACCAAAGCTTTACAGCACAGTGTTGGACTTGTTTTTCTAGTTCTACAATGCATACAGAACTACTCTAAGTCCACCCACTGTTTTGACTGCTCTGCAGCCATGCAGACAGGGAGGCACAACTTACCACTGTTGTGGAAAAGTAGATCTGGGGCAGATGTAAACCCTTCAGGCCACTCAACAGTGACTAAAAAAATCTTGAGTTCAAAACCCAAAGCTGTTCAAATAGCTACATCATAGAAAGAGTTAATTTTAAACCTGCTTGTGCAATGTACTTTGTGCCTTTGGAACTCCCTCATTAAATACTTTTAGAAATAAGATTATGATTTCAGATCTCATGTTCTTAATTCAATTACAGTGTAATACCAAACACTGTGAAAGCTTTTGGAAACTTGCCAGAAAAGGTGCCTGGTAAGCCAGGCTATACTACAGAGGAACACATTAAGCATTTAAAATACTACTCTGAAAGGGAAAACCGAGTAAATAAATACCTGAAAGACTCATAAGGGAGAAAAAAAAATTCCAACTTACATCACAGAATGCACTACAGGTTCCATTGGAAAAGAATATGCTATTGTAGGATTTATCTCCCCAGCGTACAGTTGGATCACCTGTTAGCCCCATCCTGGTAACCTAAAGCAGAAGTTGCACACTGTGGGTTTTAAAAATCACAGAGTATACAGTTGAAGATGAAACATGATTATAAGCCCAAGTTTTTAAATTACTGGATGATAACAAGTTGACAACTGTATTTCTGAGGACCCCGAGGTGCAGAGGACTAAAACATAATGAAGGTAGATTTCAGACATTCCCACTTCCAATGTCGTAAAAATTCAAACTATTTAAGTATTCCTATGGATCAATAAGAAGTATCAATAAGAAGCATTATTTGCATATTTATCTGCTTCATTTTCTGTGTTCTGAAAGAGCAAGAAGTGCTACTTTCACATATATGCAGAAGAAATATTTATGTAAAGACCACCAGTTATGAATTATCAAAAATCTCTAGCTACCTCAGTGTAGTTTTCAGGCGTTGCATGAGGACTAGAATCATCAAGACAAACCACAAACAAACTTCTCTGAATTTTTTCCAGAAGAGTTAAGTTCTTTGGATCAAGATTAATTAAATATTCACGTAACTAGAAAGCAAAAGAAGACAAAGCTAAGTGAAATTATATATTTCCAGTGATCACAATGCTCTTCTCAGGAATCTGCTGTTGAAATATTCCCACCTCTGCCCATTTTGTCCTTTCACTGCTTGTTAAGGCTGCCAGTCCTGGTCCGTCTGGTTCACTATGGCATGTTTTCTGTATATGTGTAAGTTGCCTTTAAGAAGATTTCAAAAACTGAAGTTAGCAAAGAATATATGGAGAGAAGATAAAAGTCATGTTTTAATATCTCTTTTTTTGCCAAGCTGGAATTTTTATTTCACATTCACAAGCTAATGTGAATCTTCAGAGAGCACGCATCAGCTGCCTCAGACTCTACGAGCAGTTGAAGACCTGTTCTGTTCTCAGTCATTAACAGTTATTTCAAACTGCAGCTACCAGCACAGTAAAAACTTGCATGTAAACAATCGTTGTCCCAAAGTGTTGTTATGCACTTAATCTGAAACTAGATTGAAGACTTCAGCAATACAGGTAAACCTTTCCCAAGCAGTAGACACCTGCAGTACTGCAGCTTTACAGCTTTTATAGCAGCTAGTCAGATACAAGGACAAAACTTCCACTCAGGACAAACCCTGAATTTAAATCAGAACAGCAGCTACAGTACATCCTAGATGTAGACACTGAACTACACAAGAATACTTCTCTTCCTACCTTTTCCTTGCATTTTTCCTTTGAAGAGCTATTAACAGCTCATTTTTAGATTGTAAATTCAGTTTTCCACATGCTGTTCTTGGTGGTAAAGAAACTCCACAAATTACAACTGCTTAACATGGCTTGTCCTTTGCTCTGGCACTCTTGCCCATTAAACTTCACTACTAATCAGCAGTTAAAGTTATCAAAAATGTAAGACCAAAAAAAAAAAAAAAAAAAATAAAAGAGCCCACCAAACCAAAACCAACCTGCCCCTTCAATAGGAAGCTTTAGGGGGGTTTTGCCTGTATTTCAGATGTTCATTTTTTTGTTACTTGTTTGATCTAACAGGTACAACTATAGAAATTAGAAATACAGATGTTGAAAAACCTCAAGTATCAAAACACCAGAACTTTCAAAAAAACAGTGATCTTTCAGCTTCTTTAACTGGTTTTCACCTTACTCAAGGATTCTGGCTGTCCACCTTTTGCCAATTTTAACTACAAGTCTTCTGTTTTGCTCTTCAAACAGCACTTTGACAAATGCAGTAAGTTATTCCTAGATGAAATGCACAACCCTTTTAGTAAGTAGATGCATAAAGATCCAAAATCAATCACAAGAGACTTATGCTGAAATTACCTCTGTGTGCAAGTAGGAAACCTTGTGGCCACAACTGCACTGACAATTTGAAAAGCCAGCACCTCCATATACTACTGGGAGATAGGAGACACAGCATGGAAAAGCTTTAAGCATTGCCAGTTGCACTAGTACTGAAATTTAGTATTTAAGGAACCAAATTCTTTCTCTCTGTTCCTTTGCAGCAGCTCAGGAATATCAGAAGAGCCACAACCACGGCTGGTTGTCACAGGTCTGGTGCAAAGACAAGAAATACAAGTGAAATGCTGCTGTACTGCTGTGTACCTAGCAGGAAGTCAGTTAGTGTAATCTATGATTTTGGACTGCTACACTCACCAACAGGAATGCTAGCCCCTCTGTTCTAGAGAAAATTGACCACACATATATTAGATTTGAATCTGTATGATAGTGGTGCTTTATGTTTAATAATGATTAAGCAGCTATGAGACAATTATCACCGTGGATTGGTCCCAAAAGGAATGTTACTTAAAATCCTATGAATTCCATGCCAAGAAACTTCACGTAAGTGATATTTCCTACTGAAATACCTTAATCCAAACCTTCTACATGATGTTCTATGAGTGTATCACAACAGTACATGACCATCATGCCTCATGGCAAGAAGTTGCCATCCATGAAATAAAAATTTACTCAAATCTGAACCCTCAGCTAGAGGAGAAGCTGTAGCCTCTCTCACACCTAATTCTTTGGGGCAAAGGGAACAGACAGACTCTCTTTTGTTATGTAACTTCAATAGGACAGCTCATTTGAAACAAGGTAGTTTGAAAACCTGAAAATCTCTGGAGGTGTCAGTATATTGCCTTCATGTATAGCATCAAATGCAAACACTCGACCTCGACACAGGACTACTAAGTGAGATGGGCATTCACCTTCAGTCTCTGAAATGAAACAAAAAACAAAACATGAAAATCCATCTGTAGGGATAGAGTGAGATGCAGGAAAAACAAGCAAGTCCTGCAGACCCTTTTTTTTTTTTTTTTAATTCATTCAAGATGAGGCAGACTTCATACAGTTAAAAACAGGAAAGAAGAAAAAAAGAACTTTTGAAAGAAGAAAAATTGAACTTTTGAAGTTCAATTGCAAATCTGAAGACATTTTTAAAACCATCTGAGAAAATATACAGAAACAACTTTCACTGTTATTAACTACTTCAAGTCATTGTCATTACCCAGCAGCAAGTACCATTTATTTATGTATCTTGTAGGCAGGAACACTCTCTGCCAAAATGAGTGTTGCTTGCTGAAAGCTGATGGAGCAACATTTCTCTCTTGCATGGTTCTATTTGCTTTTTAAAAGGGATGAATACAATGCAGCAAGCCTGCTGCAGAGACACTTTGCAAATGATCAGTCTTTCAGTTGTCACTGCTAATGCAATGAATTTCAGTTATTTTTAGCAACCACCTCAAGATTGGAGGTGCACTATCATGACCTGCATGACCTGATGGGCACGTGCAAATCTGTAAAAAGGGAACACTGACACACAAATTTGGCCACAAAAACGCAGATGGCACTGGCGCATACTAGGCCAGGTATGTCTGCATAGCATCACCAGCTATCTGGAAATAAGACTAAATAAAGTTGGAAAAGATTCTGACAAAATCCAGATGTTAAAACCATCAAAAACATGGCTACATTTTCTCAAGTTGAGCCACTGTGCTACAGCTCTTCTAGTCCAGTACTACGCCCTGAAGGAAAAAAAAACCCAAACAAAACCCAAAGAAATGTATGCCACTTTTTCAGTATGTAACTGAACAGGCATCCACAGAAGTCTTAATCTTATATATAAAGCTTTTACATTTATCTTTACGATCCTACTATCTAAATCAGGTACCACAATTCAATAGATACTGGATTAAAGACATTCTAGAGTGAGGATCAGAGTGAGGATCTGTCATTTCATTACAAACCTTATCATTATGAAATTGATTTCTAACATAAATCAGAAGGGATGACATAAAGTTCAGTTACTTTTCGTAGCATCCTCCTAACCTGAGCTGTCTGAAGCAAGGAGTAGAATTATGTTTGAAAATACAGCTGAATTAAACGCTTATGATCTCACTACAGTTGGCAGAGATCTACCCAATACACTTACCATCTAATGAACTCATGTGCTCTCGTTAAGGCATCTGCTGCAGGCTGAACCAAATAGCTCTCCAGGTTCCACTGATCAGGCTCTCTTGGCTTTTAGTGTGGTCTCTGACTCCCAGTTGACACTACCTGTCAAATTTTAGGTGCTCTATTCTGCAGTGTGTACTACTTCAAGTGTTTAGACCCTATCAGTTCTCTCCAGAGCCAACGGAGAAAAACAAGATCCCTCTCCAGATGGTGATTCCTTCTATCTCAAGACACGCGCATACCTTAATGACCCAGAAAAGGCACATAGGTATCTCCACGGGATAATAGCTTCATGTATTAAGTGTGATCATAACAGAATAAACTGAATTTCCACTGTTTGAATGTTTCTTCTATTTTTTGATATTTAAACTGACTCTTCAACTGCAGCACTAAGACAAAACCCTTGAAACTTGCCTCCAACTTTGCATTTTTTCATCATATCATCTGGTATGGAGATTTCCTTACATATTGGAACCAGACAATACCTCCTCCTTCTTGAATTCCTGAGTCTTACAGGAATTCACATCTCCAGTGATTATCTAGAGTGACAGTGCCAAACAACTCTGGATGCATCAGAATGTCTGTGAGAAAGGTGTTACGATTTCAGTTAGCTGGTTACTAATACTACAGTATTTGTTAGTGGAGGATGAATAACAACAGTACACTTTTACTCTAGCTCTTGATCCTGCACCCCAGAAAACCTGGAGTTTAAGAGAATGACTTCAAGAAGCATTAAGGAGTACTTTGAAGACTGAAAACACAAGAAGCTGACCAAATCAAGAAACAGCACAATGATAGAAAATAAGTAAGAATTATTCCAACAGGATGTACAAGAGCACACTCAAGAAATGCATTCTGTGGAAAAAGATGCAACTAGTAAAGATGCTGATATTCTGTCCATATAATACAAGGAATCCACCCACATTTGTAAATCCATGGAGTTTGTCATTTTTCAGTTCTTAATGCCGGCTTACTTACTACAGGTATCAGGCTGGTAACATACAATCTGAAGCAGAATTTTCTTTTAATCTATTGTATAAGGACTAAATAATGGACCAAAAAGAGCATCCACAGATTAGACATTTTCTTTGATTCCTTATACAAGCATTCAATGAGTATCTTGAGGAAGCAAGTATTTTATGGTTAAAATGACCACTCCACTAGCCTATTAATACAAAAGCATTTCATTACCAGTTTTAAAATAATTGCTGATTGAGTCCCTGGTAACTCCAGGAATTTTGCAAGTGCAGAAGAGCATGTGGAATTGGCTCATGTCCAGAACAGCATCTGCAGATCTCTCAACAGGCACCTTCTCTCTGTAGTAAACAAACAAATCAAAATTAAACAAGAAAGATTATAATTATGGAAGTAAATCAAGGCAAGACAAACCCATCTTTTACTGCAAAACATGAACATAAACATATTTTTGCAACTAAAGCACACATAGATCATTAGAATTTTAATAATTATTTTTTCTGAAAGTCTTACATTCGCAACAGATCCCAGAATTTCAGGGTGTGCCATATATTTATAGATGCTCTTTCTATCTGAGTGCCCTCTTTCGGTGGCCAGCAGTGTTCAATATAGGGACCAGAGCCTGCAATGTTACAGTGTATTTGCGTTGATATGCGAAGGTCAAGATAAGCCACATTCAGCCACCAGTCCTCCAGCTGAAAATGAAAAGTGTCTAGCATCAGAATTTTTAGCCATTAATTCTTTAATAATCACCTGGTTATTCAACTATGTGCTTTTTTAACTTTTTTTTTTTTTAATATTTTGAATAGTAGCTCCTATAAAACAGAAGGCAGGACAGTGGTTCAAAACTAACTGCTGAGGCTAACAACATATCTAGCTCTTCTATTTTCAAGCTTGAAATAAAATCCCATACTGCTTAAGACTATTAAACTGTAAATTATGATATAGAGTTCTTCCCCAATACTCATCATCTTAAACTCTTGCAGATGTCAGCTGTGGCTGATGCGAATATCAGACAGATGACTCTGTGAAGAATGGAACAAAAGGAGATTTGTGTTGAGAGAGGACCTGGGACAGACAATTCCTAATGTATTTTTTCTATCTTCATCTGAAAACCCCCACTCTGTTAAGATTTACAAAGTTCTTGTGAATTCTACTTGGTAACAACCCCCCTTATATTCCTTTCTTTGTTGAAAGACAACTTTAAAAATGCTACCATGTAGCGTTCTTCAGGAAAGAAAATGTCAGGGACCAAACTCCAAATTCCATTTTCTTTTTTTTTGGGTGGGGAGAGGAGGGATGGAGGTGATAGAAAGAGCTTGACAGGCAAATCATTCAAAAAGCCAGCAGGTAACTTAACATTCCAGTTAGTGAGTTCTCTTAGCCACTCAACCTTGGGAAAAACAAACCACACATATATGAGTGAATGTGTTCATACACATAGGCAAAGTGGCAGATATAAGGAAGAACCTAAGATTAAAAAAAAAGCTAAATGACTCGCTAAATTATATCCTGAACAACCAACTTTCCAGAAGTTGAATTATGATTTCTTACTTATCTAAATACATACCCAATTCCTTCTTGTTTTAGCTCTTTCCAGTAATTTCTGATGCAACTCGTTCCCAATCCCATTTTCAAATTTTTTAACTATATCCTCAGTTCTTTGATATTCTTCTTGATTAAGAAATGGCTTCACTGTAAAAAGGAAATGTTGTTATTTTAAAGATAACTGCATATATACTGAGATTTACTCCAAAATTCAGGTATCTACAGGTTATAGAATGGATGAAAATACTCAAGATTTATCTTTCTAAAACAAATACTTGAAGAAAAAACACCTTTTCAAAAATTTGTAAGTAGATCAGTGTTTTCTAATGAAACATAAATACATATTTTCGAATAAATACAGATGTTAGCAGATGAAAGCAATTGCTGAAAACCTGTTTAAGTTTGACCCCATTGCCCATTGTCCTATCATTACAGTCCCTGATGAAGAGTCCCTCTCCAGCATCCTTGTAGGTTCCCTTCAGATATTGGAAGGCTGCTTAGATAAACCCTTCCCAACTTACACAATTTTATGACTACAGGGCCTCTTTTCCTTTTAAAAACTATGTGATTAGCAGCACTACGAGGAAGTAGCGGAACTCAGCCCTTTTCCCACTAGACTTGAGTGAAATTTCTGTGTTGCCACTTTCTCCAGATCCCTCTGCAGACCTGGTCTTCCTTTCTGCATAGGAAACCAGCTCCATGAACAAGAAGCATCCCATGAAAGACACCTTCAGTTGCATAGTTAAGGAATCCTCTGGAAAGCTGGAACTTTGGGTTTTCATACTCTCAGGTCAAGTCCCAGCTTCCAAGTGTCAACCTCTGGGGTGAGCTGAAAGGCTCAATAACTTGGCTACAGCCACCTTCCCTGCTCAAGGCCTACCTTTAAAACAAGATTAGTCATTCTGAATCCAAAGCAGAGGTAGCTACTGTAAAGCCCTAACAAGGCACCTTCCGAAACACACTCTGTCCAGCTTTTCCAGTTGATTGGCTTTTAAACAGACAAGTGCTTTACCAACAGGTGTCTTAACTAATGTTAAGTGCCTGGGGTCCTCATCCCATCAATGAAAGACAGGAGTTTCCAAGGAATGATTCACAGCATCTATGAAGGGTCATTTAGAGGTTCTGAATTTTTCTTCAGAAGCATTTCCTTTCCTCCACTCACCTTCACAGACTAAAAAAATTACAAGCTTCAGCAAAGAGAATCACAGAGCTAGCGTCTAGAACTGTGCATGTTCTGACTATAAGTGATTTGTACAAGGGAAGACAGGGGCAGAACAACAAATACCAGACTTATTTTCCTCCAACCTCCAGCAAGACTAAAGGAGATAAACAATGATGAAGTTATAGAATGACTTATGTACAAGGAAGTTAACTCAGGTAAAAAAAGGACATGTATTTGTGAAAACATAGTTCAGAAAACAAATTCACTATCAGGTTTTGTCACTCCATGAGAGTTATTTATTACCTTGGAGACTGGGGATTTACAAAACTAAGTTCTAAACAGAAATTCTGTTACTGCAGGTTCACTACTACAGCACAACTTTAGCTGATCTGCATTACAATGAAAAGAAGACATCTTTTGACACGCATGCACATACAGCATTTTTTCCTCTAAAACCACCATTTCAACATTCTGCAGCAAAAAGCGATGATGTAAGGAACACCAAAGAAAACTTATTACTATCTACTGGGCCATTTCCACTACACTCACAAGAAAAGGGAACTCAAAAGCAAACAAATTCAACTTTGAGAAAGAGAAATTTTGCTGTAATATGTTTCTGCTAAGGAGAGAACTCAGAGTCTTACTCTGTTAGCCTTACAGGTAAGATGTCAAGACACAAAGATGTTCCAGAAAAAAACTCAATGTCTCCAAGTTCTGAAAACTAGTAAAGAAACATGGGAAAGTAAAGGTAATGTATCTTTGTCAACCCCTATATATGAAAGCCTGATAAGATATTAAGGACTAACCAGTCACGATTGCTCTATAAACAAAGTTAGACACACGTGCATTGATACCGTTTTCAAGACTTTGACCTTTAGACAGCAAACATTCTAAGGCAGAAATTATCCAAGTTAAATTATCCAAAAATGCCCACCATTGCCTCTTCCTACTACTGGATAGTTAATAGTACTGGTGAGAAATAAGAACATTTAAGTATGAAAAGGTTTTAAATAACTGTTTGTTTTTTTTTTTCCCCCAGAGATTGGGGGCAGAGTCACAGACAAGCAATGCAGTTATTATGTAAAATGCAACTTTCAGACGGATAAATATCTTTTACTACACCAGCTGATATAGCTGGGAAAAAAAACCCCACCCAAACAAACCCTAAAAAAACCAAAACCCTCAAACCAAAAACTTAACTTCCCTAGATATCCAATTCTCTGGAAGAAAGGCAAATAGGGATTAAATGGCAACTCTTACTGAAGTTGCTCTGGACACTTCATTTCCTGCTTTGAAGCTGAAAAAGACCTTCTGCACTCTACACTTGCCTGGATCCCCCACCCCAATTACATAAGTTGATAAAATCTATCTCTACAGATCACAAACACCACAGCACACACCATGCTACTGTAACAATATTAAGTCATTACCTGAATCAAGGTATTTACTTAAAGATTCATCAAGAGGTGGTAATGGCAAGGAAGGCAGAAAATCTTGGTACTGAAATGTTCGCTCCTCAGAGGGTTCAAGAACTTGCTTCTCCATGATGTAGATCTGCAGCACAACATCAACAGACCATTAAGGAAGCCTGAATGAGACCATGTATCCCCCCACACTGCTCCCCTTGCCCCCCAGCCATTTACACAATAAAAGGCACACGTCGAGGAAGAGTCCCCTGACAAAACCAGGATCGAAGGGTTCTTGCTGGGCTGAAGCCGCAAGAGGCATACACACAACACGGGGAAAGGTATGACCAGGCGGCTAATGGTGCTTTCTCCGGGTATGTCGCGATTAACAAACTCGAGGCCTGCCGCTTTCTTCCC
>NW_009934054.1:2066-19029 GCF_000696875.1 Nestor notabilis | reverse complement strand
ATCTAAACCTCCCCTGGCGCAGCTCGAGGCCGTTACCTCTTGTCTTGTCACTTGTTAACTTTGGAAAAGAGTCCTCCCATTTACTGTCACGTATTTTACCAAAACCCTTGTGGACTTGTCCCCGCTGCAGGGTTTGGTTTGTTGTTTCTACACTTACAAAGCCAGAATCCCATGGGTTTATTAGGAAGGAGAACATCGCACAGCAGGCCATGGGTGCACCACAAGCCTCTCACAACGCCAAGTCTCAGCGTCCCCATCCACCTGCTTTTACAGAAGGTCAACAGTTCACCAGGTCCAGGCTTTTCAAGCCTTCCCACTAAACGAGCACATCCCAAAAGTCACGCGTCGAGATAGAAAGGGACAGATTAGGGAAGGAGTTTCCAGAGTGCTGTCAAGCAGGAGAAAGGGGAAGGTCCCTTCCTTCAAACCCTGTGAATGAGTAACGGTGAGGATCCCCCATGAAATTACCTTCTCCAGTCACATTTGGGAAGAAGGAGCATTGTGGGTACGCGACAATGCTCTTGCTGTGGTGGCAGAAGGATCCCACACGGATTCTCTCCTGAGAACAACCTGCTGTGCCATTCCAGCAGATATGAGATGGGGGAACAGCACCTTCTGGGTCTCTGCTGCGGAGATACTGCAGGAATGAAACAACCCAAGCACTCAGTCATGACTCATGATGAGCGTGCATTTGGGCTGGTGTTTTCAAGAGGCTGCATTCATGCCACAGTCTCCAGAGTGTTTTTCTCCCTGACAGTTAGCGGACCAATGGCAGCATCTGGCTATTTTTGGAAAACCAGAAGTCAGAAGTGACTGACTCAAAGCAGATGTAGATGATCTATTTTTTGTTTCCCCAGTGGGAAAGTAGGGAGAAGGGATGGACCCAAAACCCCAGCCATGGTGGCTCTCTTTCCCCAGTATAAACAAATGAACCATTTTTAACTTTAGTGTTTCAGATACTGCTTTTGGAAATACAAAAGTGTGAGCAGTATTCTGCAGAGGAGCCTTTTTTCACTCTGTCAAATAAGATTGAGATATGAAAGGGAAAAAAAGAGGAGGGAGGGGAAGGAGAGGGTGGAAAAACCAACAGAAAACCTGCAGAGGATTATCATGGATGGAGAGAGGGCATTCCCTTTATCCTTTAGGGATAAAGCCAAGCATGACAAGCCTCACCAGTTACAGTAGGCTCAGAAAAAAAAAAAAACCAAACCAAACAAACAAAAACTATGAAGCCTCTTTCAACTACATAATTTGCCAAAATACTATTAAAAACTAAAATTACAAATACAGCTGTCAAAGATTAAGCATTTTGGATGTGTTATCCATAGATATACTGTGATACTGTAATGATGAGGATTATGAAGCATGCGTTCTTCCATCAGCTGTTTTATGAATGTTACATAAAAGCCGTTCACTTCTCCACAAAAAGAAGGCAAGAGGGGATAACATTCATTAACAATGTGTCTGAAGGCTGCAGTAAATGCTTTAAAAACCTTTATGCTTCTGTTTAGGAGCTATTGATTAAATCTGGACAGATTAGCCTCATTCTCGTAGTAATGATTCACATTAAACAGTGCCCCTGTGTGACAGGCTGGATGCTGTGGAGGCTTATATGGTTGCTTCCCCAGCCTCACTCGTAGAAGTCATCAGACCAGCTACGAAGTGACAGAGGTTTGGAGGGGGGTGGGTGTGTGTTAAAGTAAAAATGAAACCGAGGAAACAAAGCATGAATATTACAATAGCCTACGTTAGTACAGTTAGCCCTGTTCGAGAGCACTTCATCATGGATTATCTGGTCTGCACGCAGTCGAATAAGCGAAAGAATATCATGTGCTTGGGAGGATAATTAAATTTCATTGCTTAGCTATTTAAATGTAGACAGGCTGAAAACACCAGGACACACAATGAGGAGATAATATTATTGGAATCCATCTACACCTGAAGGTAAAATTGGTAACAAGCCCAGTCATAGGCATCATTAATAAAGAAAAAAACCCAACTATTATTAGCTTTTAAGGGACACAAACAATCCACATCTGGATAGAAAGCAAGAACAACAGACTCAATCTATGCATTGAACCTCTGCAATCCAGCAAGTTAACTAGCTTATCTTCTGCACTCCACTTTAGCCTTTCAGTACTTCTTTAGGATGGGTATTACTCTCCGTACAGGAAAAGAGTGTGCTCTAGGAGAAATAGAGCATAACATCAGTGAAGAGTGAACAATTTTAGATAAAATATTTAAGAGAGTGGGCATTAAATCAAAAGATTAGAGATCAACCTATTTTCACCAGGATCTCTCTTGTGATTTTGTAATGCCAGACTAAGGCAAAGAAGTTGGTGCTACACAGGAGACCGACTTGAAACTGTAACCGTTATTTCAGCCAGACGATACTTAAATTGAGTTTTTCCACACATTCTTTATCTGCTTACACAGTCAAGTGCCCTTCTTACCACTGCAGGCTATTGGGGAAACTCTTGTGGCAAATTAATGTTATTGGCTATCTTAGGTATGGATAATACTAAAGATATGGCTGTTTTACTTGGACATGGCTAAGAATGATCTTGTAATCATATACAGCAACATTTTTCTTAACTTTATGCCACACTCCAGTGGATTGAAAAGGCATTTGCAAAATCAGGGCAGTGCTATATGTGGCACACAGCAGAACATAGGTTTTACCAAATATTCTGATGGATAAACTAATCACAGTTTCTTGACAAGCCTTATGAGCATACTTCTTCTAATGTGTGATATTAGAAGAACATGAAGTTCATCAAAAAAGTAACAAAACACTGAAGCCTGCCACAAAAATACTTCATTATGTTGCCATTTCTAAGAATATTATTGCAGCATACTTTGCACCATTAGTCATACTTTAGTCTCTCTTATCTTCTCACTCGAGGGAATGAAGTTTTTCACTTTCCCTCCTGACATCTTTTGTGGGATACCCAAAATTATAATTTTTAAATTGGTTATCAAGAGAATTCCTATGCTTTATGAGAACATAACTTAGGACAAAGGATTAAACAGAAAGTTTCAAATAATGTTTTTCCTAAATTGGGTGAAAGTTACGTTCAGAAACAAGCTTATGATTGGCACTTCCTTGTAATTTCTCGTGACAGTAATCATCACAGTATGACAACAGTATGATGTAAGTAGCTAATAAAACAATCAGTAGAAAATAAGAAAAGCACTGATTTACTTGCTTTACAATTACAAGTGTTATCAGCTCTCTTTACATGCTGGATACAACATTTGTTTTCAGAATAAGATTGACAAACTAGGCCTTGGTGGCTCACTACCAATGTTTATTTACTTCTTGCTATTGATTTCTTCTCTCAGGATCTATACTTAGACAGCAGCACTTCAACCCCAATTTCTGGATCCTGCTGACACACACTACTTACTGTGGATTGGATACAGTATCCAAAGCAGAAGGTTTGGCTCCAAGAAGAAAAGACAAAAGTCAATTTTCTGTATAACTGATCAACTTAGGAAAGAAGCGCACCTACCTTTTGATTTCCTGAGGAAGCAATAGTTAAAATATATGCATGCTACTTGGGCATTAAGAATCTTCGCATAATTTTAAGTCTTGATTTTTCCCTTGCAACATTCTCCTGTAATTACAACCTGGTTAAAAAGGGGTCTGAGTTCAGAATGTTGTCATAAATGGTAGTAAATGTGTTTTATTTTCTCATTATCTCATATGAGAATGAAGAAGTAGGCTTATTTACAAGGGTAATAGAAAGTAGGAAGTCATTCTACAGTAATATTTGTTAGCCTTGGTTTCACTGTCACATAGATAATCTTCTTATAAAGCCTGTCAGGAGGTTGTGCTAGATTTGCTTTTAATTACAGTAGAGTGTCTTTCAACAGCAACAGGACTCCACAGAACACATTGCCACCATGTTAGCACCTGATGACAGCTTACCTACTATTTGCACAGCTTTTAAACAAACTTCTAAACAAGAGCCAGATCCTTCCACAGACCACACTCCCTTTCTGGCAGGAAAGTCACACCAGATTCAGCCTTGCATGCTAAGGGATTGCTCTGAAATTACGCTGTGAGCTTCAGTCCTGTGTATTATCCCTACTTGCAACTCGAATACAACCTTTAGAAAAAACAAGTAACCTGCTCTCTAGAGTTTCAGTAGAGCCCAGGCACAGATTTACCATCAGGAAGGTTAGATGGCAGGAGACCATCTCTCCCTGCTGTGCTGGCAGGATCACTGCACACAACACAATGCAGCTTCAGATGCTTGCCAGGCTGCTGCCCGCACCACTTTTATGACAGCCCTGTCACCAAACACTCCCGGATCCACCTTCCCTTTCAGGATACACCCTGCCTGGCAGCCTGTGGGACAGGCCAAATCATTCCCTCCCTTAGCGTGGGAGAGTATAGTTCTTGCCCTCGTAAGCTGAGAAAGAGGAATAAGGGTTTGGGGGTTGTTCTGTTTTGTTTTTCTTGTTGATTTGTTTTTTTTTCCAGTTATCCCTATGACTAATACAGCTGTCCGTAGTACTTCACAGTGCTACTTAGGAAGAGATCAATTCACTGGGTGGAGGATGCTAATTACTGATCAGCAAACAGCTGAACCATGAAGCTCACAGTCCTATTAATCCTGCCCATGCAGTTTGTCTCAGATGCTATGTATGTATGCTCTTTTCATATGCTCCCTGAGCCCTGTGGTTTTCTCAAGACAAAATAAGCAGACCAAAGAGAGATTCTCCCCCAAGAAGAGCACTTACATAAGTTTCTTCTTATTAAGGAGTGCTGAAAGGGGAAAGCCATTTAAAATAGATATGTGCAGGCAAAGAAATCCCATGACAGCTAAGAAAAAAGAATTCTTACCAACTTGTTGATAGCAACCTTCTGTAAGTTGCCGGTAGAACAACAGCATCTTCAATTCTACTCCCTTTCTTTGTTGTCTGGAAATTGTCTCTACACAGCTTTGTGCTGTACATTTTTAGCAGCTACCTGGGCCACAGTCTCACTATCCTAACCTCTTGCAGCTGCTTCATCATGGCTGAAAGATCAGTTGGAATGGGTTAATGGTCCCATTGCTGAAAACAGACTGCAGTTTTACAATTAATTTTCCTCCCAAAGATAGTTTGGTTAGTGTTTCTGAAAGTGCCATCTGCTTTCATGTTACAGGACCTAACTGTGTGAATGTGTCCATACAGAAATCACACAGAGAAGCATCATCAATGTCCCAGTGACCACAAGGTCTGTCTGAAATAGAGGAATTTGCTAGCATTGCTGGTACAAGAATTGTCTAAAACCACCATGGAGATGAAACATAATAAACAAGGCTAAAATTAGAATATCCAAACACCCAGATGACAGTATTTTAGCAGCATTTATACCACATTCTTTAAAGTACAGCACAGTGGTGCCTCGCTGTAAGAAATTTCTACCGAACAATGATTCATGGTGCCACTGGGATAGATTCCTATTTAAGATCTTTGTTCACAGTTAAAATTCTCTGTCTGAAGAAGAAAGATCCCATAGCAGGCGAATGAGTTCCCAAGACCATCTTCTTAATTTAAAGGAATTCCTCTCTCTTATGGTTCTTTTTAGCCATTTTTTCCTAAGAAAATTAGGCCTTTTGAATTGGTCAGTCCCTGTTTAGGAAAGTGTTTCAGTCTACATAGAGGCAGAATTATAAAAAATATAAAATATAAAATGCCTACCAATTAAAGTGTAATGAAAAGAGGCCAAAATTAGGAATCCCAAGGAGGAAACGTGGGCAGAATTTGGAGATTAGTCTTAAGACAGCTGGCTTATCGACAGGGAACTGTGGGAATCTGTGCAATAACTAGTGGCATTGCAAGGTGACAATGTTGTAGGGGATATAAGTCAGAATTTCATGCGACTGGATTTCATACAAGTACAAGGGTCCACTTGAACAGACCAGTTGAGAGGCCATGCAGGCCTTGGCAGTTTCCCTAGATCTTGCTTGGATTTCAGCTTCATTCTGAAGAAACAGAAAATGAACTTTATATTTCTGTCTGATTTCAACTCCTTTGCTAACTGTGTATGTAAGACTCCTCACTGAATACAGCCTTGTCTGAAGTGGAATATGGCAGTGACTGTGTGCTTTAGTAGGAGGTGTGAAGAATAATTTTGACATTCAAGACTATTGGAAACAGTATGTAATTCATTGCCTTAAGATGGAATGTGGCCATAGTTAACAACCTGAATTTGAGAAAAGAACTTCAGAATGTCAGTTTTAAGTCCCTTTTGGAAGGTAGCATCTCTGCTCACATGCTGCTTCAGCGCCGACATAGGTCTGTCATTTTTAAACAACAAAGGTTTAAATTCCCAGAGATGTTGTATGATTTATACTGGCAAGAAATTTCAGCTGCCTTGCAAGATCTGCCCCTTCCTGTATTCTTTCTGTTCTCTGCTGGTCTCTCAGATAAATAATGAGCAGGTCAGACCTGCTTAGGGTAGAAGATCTGATGACATCATGCCCTGAGGTGTTGTGACTACTATTTTTGTATTTGCTTGAATTGGCAGTGCCTGAAGGTACAGTTGACAGATTTCAGAATGTGAAAATGATCAGTGCCCTGAAACACTGCCACTTTATGGCAGATCTCAAGTAACTTGGATTCCAGCAACCCTTTAAAGAGCTTTTTAAAAAGAAAACCCATATGAGCTACCCAGTGAGTAACATTCCAGGAATCACAGAGGAACAGGCTCAGGCTGTCCCAGACAATCTTTCATTTTTCTCTAGGCCGTGTTTTCTCTAAGCACTAGCTTAAGGAAGCCATCATCCTACAGCCATACCACTGCATGAACCGAATGAAATCAGGGATAATAGAGTAGATAGAACAAGGGCAGCCTGAAGGAGGTGTGATGAGAGCTTTATTAGAGAGGACATACGGCTTTTAAAGAAAGGGTCTTTGGCAGACAGCTGGAGGTGGCATAATTATTCATCAGGAAAACAACAGCAGCTACAAAGATCTTCTCCCTCCCCTGCTGGCTGAATAGATCTGTTGCAGTCATTCAATGGGCAACTGGTTTTAACCTACCCTCCATAAACAGCATTTCATGTTAAGCTGATTTAGGAGGAAGCTCTTACTGTAAAAGAAACCCATAGCTATACAGAAACACATTCAACAACACACATTCAATTCGGCCTCTCCTTGCAGCCCCTACTTTCAGGTCGCTCTTTGCTATAACCCGGTAAGACAGTCCCCGTGAACACAGAGAACACATATGCAGGGATATAGGCCCCTGTGTTCATGGACGTGCATAGATACACCACAGATTCTGAAACACCATAATTTTTCGTGCAAATATTCTTTTAGCTGCATTAGCTGATAGTCTTCAGCCTGTTTTGTACATCAGACTGTGTTTCACTTCTTACATTTATCTTTGTGTTCATAAGGTCTGTTGTCAGAATTCTTTGCCCTCATCTGTACAGGTAAGGCCTGATGATCCTTATCCACAGCAAGGGCAGAGTGGCACCATGCTGAGTAGGGAACTATGTGCAGCCAAGAAAAGTGGGCTTAAAAATAGATTCACTTTGTGCAACTCGGTGTTATCAGTTAAGTGGCACTAATACTAGTGCATGTGTTGGATATATTTTTTTTAATCTGTGAGTGAAAGCAACTTGCAAAAGATGTATCCTTAATTCCTTTGAACAGGCGCTAAAACTCTTGCAAGTGGAGTGATTTTCTCTGGTTCACCACATAAACCATTGGCTGACGAAGCCAGCACCCAGATCTTCCAGATCCTGATCCATTCAACAGAGGGATGTTTAACATCAAGATTATCTGTAGGGACTGTCAGAGCTTCTGCAGAGTCAGTACTAGACAAGTGACCTTTTTCTTTGTTCAGAGACAAGACAGCAGGTTGAAACTAAGTCTATTCATTCCTTTATATGTATTTATCAAATGAGCTTGTTCCCTACTTCATATCAGGAGCAGATACTTAACAGCAAAGTAGCGGTGTAGTTCACAGATCAGAGAACTGCAGGCAGATTAATTCCAACTCTCAGCCAGCCTAAAGGTTTTTCTGTAAGCACTGCTTGTTGGTCCACCCCTTCTGTGGAAAAACCCACAGGAGACACTCTGAAAGGCAGCATCTATGAGCAACCCTTTGCAGAGGTTCTTCCTGACCTTTTGCTCAGGAGTGAGGGATTTTGCCTATCATGGAGTAGGCTGTAAATCGCTCATGGCAGATTCCTGGGGATCTTCAGGCATCCAGGGGCATCTGTGTTGCCCAAGTCCACTTGCATGGATGCCTTGCACAGTTGCTAGGTTCTTGGCTCCAGAGCACTGTCCATATTAATAGCATTAGTCTATCTATTTCATTGGTGCATTCTGTATCAGTCCACAGCATGGAAAGATATATTCAACCCCTTGGGAAATCTTTGATGGATTAAGCAATGAAAATGAACAGAGAGAAAACTGTTAGAGAGCAAAGGAAATAGATATAAGTGTATGATGCTGATGACAGCCCTATATTTCTGACCACATCTGCCAGAGAAACATATAACTTTCACCTTTTCATAGGCCTTCCCAGAACAGTGATGACGGCAAGATGGCCTGGAAATATTTTTCTGGAGATAAACAATAGAAATGATCTAACATTAAAAATAACCCTAAAAGAAAAAAAACCAAACAAAACCCAAAAAAACCCATCAGAAACAACTTTGAAACAAAGGAAGGGTGGAGTAAGCAACCCTTTTGGAGAGATTTATACTCTGCTTTGTGCTGCTTATAGAACCCTGAAATGCCAGTGAAAGTTGCATCAGAAATATGTAAACCATATGCCTATAGCTATTATGTACAGTGTTCTAAGCATTATAGAAATTAGTGAGCTTATTACAAATTTTTTGGCTGTTGTAATTAGGTTTGGAGTGATTTATCTTTTTGCCATTGTTTCAGCATGTGACATGACATGAAAAGAGGAGGTTTTGTTGCAAACAGCATTTTAACCACAAAAAGTTATTTTGCAGAAGAAAATGTACTTCCAAGATTTAATTCAATACTGAGTGTTACACAAATCATGTGAAAAACAGTCTTGCTGTGGTAACAGCAGAATTAAGCACAGGTGGCCAAAGTATTTTGACTCTTGGACAGAATTTTGAATTTCTGGTATGTATTGCTGTTTTGCAGTTATGTTGGTAGCGATGCAACTAGATGCTTTCTTGTAAATCTTTAAATGGCATATGATGGGAAAACAAGCAAATCATTTTAAATTTAAAAAAAGAGATATGTGAGTCAAAGCTTCAGGTATAATTTTGCAAGCTATGTATTGAAAAGCATCTTTATTCACAACTGTTACTTCTACTGACATCAGGAAAACTGCATACAACCTGATTCTTTTTTTTCATGCAGAAAGTCTGTAGTATCTGGGTCTTACAAGTAAACAGTTCAGAGCTTATAATAATCCAACTTTTCACTAGCCTCCCTCCCTTCTGTCTTACTCCTTACGACAGATCTGAACAACACAGACTTTCTCAAAAAGACTTCTGCGTGATTGGCAGGCCTGATAGGAGCTTCTGTCAGATGCTATTGTCACTAGCTAATTGGTTCTAAGAACCTCATCATCTCCTAAGCTTTAAGGCAAGTGCTTAGATTGTCAGATTTGTTCGTAAATACAACAGAGGAATTACAAGGGACTGAGTTTTCTGGAGTGATGGAAAAAGATGACCCAGCAGTGTGCGCTTGCAGCCCAGAAAGCCAACTGCATCCTGGGCTGCATCAAAAGGAGTGTGACCAGCAGGGCAAGGGAGGTGATTCTACCCCTCCACTCTGCTCTCATGAGACCCCACTTGGAGTACTGTGTCCAGCTCTGGAGTCTCCAGCACAAGAGGGATGTGTTCCTGTTAGAATGAGTCCAAAGGAGGTTCACAAAGATGCTCAGAGGGCTGGAGCGTATCTCCCATGGAGACGGGCTGAGAGAGCTGGGGTTGTTCAGCCTCAAGAAGAGAAGGCTCCAGGGTGACGTTACAACAGGCTTCCAGTACCTAAAGCGGACCTACAAGAAATCTGGAGAGGGATTTTTCACAAGGACATGTAGGGGCAGGACAAGGGGAAATGGCTTTAAACTGGCAGAGGGGAGATTTAGACCAGATATAAGGAAGAAGCTCTTCCCTGTGAGGGTGGTGAGACACTGGCACAGGCTGACCAGAGCAGCTGTGCAGGCCCCATCCCTGTAGCTATTGTTTTGAAAGGTTTAGGCATTGCAAGTTCTGCCTGGGATTGGGTGAAGGACTAGTTGAAGATGTCCCTGTTCATTGCAGGGGGGTTGGACTAGGTGATCTTTGAAGGTGCCTTCCAACCCAAACCATTCTATTACTCTTAAACACCAGCTCCAGACTTAAAGTGTTTAGTAGGAGTGGGACTGATGACTCCAGAAAATCCATCAAATGCAGTTAGCTAGAGTGACCTTCAAGGAAACTCGGTAGGAGGTGGCTGCACAGGCGGTGTGTGTGGCCTTGTGTAGTCTACAGGAAAAAGAGAAATTTCATTACTGAAAGCTTATCCTTTATAATAACAGCTCATCTTCTTCCCACTGATAAGATAGCAACAGCCATTGTCTTTGTGACCCGTCATTCTTTCTAACACTCTCTATCCAAAGTAAGGGCAGAAGTGTGCTAAGAGTTAGTCAATCTCTGTGGGTACAAACCTGGAAACTGCCATGTTCTCTGAATCTGTCAGCAGCAAAGCTGAGGAATAAGCCAGGAGCCCTAGATGTGCATGTACAGTTACATTTGCACTAAGAATTATTCAGACTTTAAGGGAAAATTAATTAACCTGCATTACTCTACTGCAGAGTTTTTAAGAAAAAGAAACAAGATTACATCCAAAAAGTGTGTGCTTCTTTTTTCTCACTCTTACAGCACCCTCAGGATTTGTAATGGCACATGTAAGTCCCATAGAAGACTAAAAGGAGTAAACTGGAGGGAGAACAGGAAAGAACTGAAATCATCCCCAGTTTCAGAGGATAAAAGGAGCTATTCTGAGGGGGAAGCTGTAAGAAAAGAATCTGAGAGTAATGTGAAGCAGGCACCATGAGAAGGGGTCTTTCAAGGAGGAACTTGGTGCTCCAAGAGGACCCTATGGATTACAACTTCCAAACCTCCTTGCAGACCTAGATGAGGCTGGGTTCAGTGGTGTCATTTGTAACAAAATGCAGGTAAAGAGAGTTTATGCTTCCACTGAGGGCAACAATGAGACCATTTCTCATACATGCTAGTTGTCGGGTAGATACAGCTCTATTTTCAGTGCTATACCCCAGGCTGGGCTTACTGGTTGTGGGATGTAAGCGGGGTCTGGCAAACTCCCTCCTGGATGGGTGAGAACTCACCAGATGAAGTGCTCATGAGGGAGATGACTCACACTGCCTCATTCCTTCGCTATTACGCAACTTGCTTTTTTTTTTCCAGAGTAAGGTTTTCTTCCACATTCTTTCTGTGACTCTTTTTTTTCCCCTTTCAGTCCAAGTGCCTGCCTTTGTCATGGTTTCACCAGAAACGGGCAGGGAATTCAGTAACGCAACCTGGCAGTATGTCAGAGGTCCATTTTCTCAAGGGGAACAGGAAAAGGTAATAATGGTTTGAGGAACTGGAAAACAAATATGTCCTATGTAGACTACTATTGTTTCATCTAAGTGAATAAAAACAATGAGCTGTGAGCCCTGAGGAAGCAGTGTGTGGTTCCAGCAGGACCTGAAATAGCCCAGGAGAGAATTTCTATATTGTGAGCCACAGAGCAGAGAAGGAGGAGGAGGAAGAAGACAGGAGGAGGAAGAAAAGGAGGAGGAGAAGAAGGAGGAAAAGCAGGAGAAGAGGAAGGTGGGCTGCCAGCCCCCAGTGGCAGCACTGCCCTGGAGGGTGACTGAGAGCTACCTCAGGGAGGCAGGATTGTTACCATTCTCAAGCCAAGGAGTTCATCCTGTGTTAATTGAGAATGAGAATATCAGGGCCAATTAGTTACGGCTCCTGCTGGTGAGGTGATTTCAATTCTCCTTCACCTGTAAGAATGACTGAAAGTATGTGCAGGAAAGTTACTGTAAATGTCATGTCATGGCTCATGTCTCTGGAGCTGGTCTGAGAATCATACAATCACAGAATGGTTTGGGTTGGAAGGGACCTTAAAAATCACCCAGTTCCACCCCCCTGCCATGGACAGGGACACCTTCCACTAGACCAGGTTGCTCCAAGCCCTGTCCACCCTCGCCTTGAACGCTGCCATGGATGGGGCAGCCACAGCTTCTCTGGGCACCCTGTGCCAGCGCCTCAGCACCCTCACAGGGAAGAACTTCTTCCTTATATCTAATCTAAATTTACCCTCTGACAGTCCTGTCACTACAAAAAAGAGAGAGGCTGTCCAGGGCTGACACTGCAGCTCTCCAGCACAGGTGACATCCCCTGGCCTAACCACAGTGAGATCTGCTGTGTTAGAGATCCTCCTCCCCAGACAGCTATGGAGTTTGCTAACCTTTCCTTTCATTATTCATGGAAAGAAGTTCTGGCACAGTATTGATAAGTTAAGGATGGATACCTTCTACTGGGGTTAAATAGGCATAAATTCCTATACTGAAATTGTGTAGAAAGGAAGCATATTTCTTTGCTGGCAGTGAAGCAGCTAAGCTGTAGTAGAAAGGATGAGACAACTGTGTGAAAATGGGGAAATGAACTTTTGTAGCCATCAAAATAGCCTCACTGTAACATATTTTACCTATGCATTAAAATAATATAGGCAAATGCATCCTAGGTTTTCCTGAAGCTTATTAGAAAATGGTGGGTTCCCTTCAGTGTTTCAGTCCCACTGGGTACCTGCCTGCAGTCTCAGGGAGGTGCTTGCTTGTGTTATTGCCTTCAGATCTCCTAGGCTCTGCAGGAGCACGATGAAGTCTAATGAGAGTAAATATTGTTGTGGAGTAATGGAAAGGCTCTGCTGCATGAATTTGAGGTGGATGCTTAGCAAGCATTAAAGCTGTGAGTGAATTACGTAGCTCATTCTATGAGTGCTTGTTCATCGTTACCCTGTTCCCTGTAACTCGACATGAGTTACAGCAAATAGATTAAAAAAAGAATCTTGAGAACTGCAAAACCTTTTATTGTGACTCTTTTTCACACCCACTCTTCCTGTAAAGCCAAGTATCTTACTTGTTTTGAATACAAGGGTCAAAGGTGATTTCAAGAAAGATCTGATTATTACTTGTCTGTCCATAAACACTGTAGGTAGAGTCTTACCTGAGACCTTTAGGGATCAAAGCTGAGATTCTCAGCTTCGCATTCAGTGATATGAAATTTCAGATTCTACCAGCAACAGAGCTGGACGATTTATATATGTGCAGAAAGCTTCTCATTCATACACTAACAAACCTTACTCTTACAGGCCCTTTGAGCAGCATAATTTGGAGGGGAAATACCACACCATAAGAAAAGAGGAGGGATGTATCCTTCAGAAGTTAATCATGTTTAATGTTATCTTCTGAAAACTGCTCAGGTACCAATTAGAGTCAGAGACTCACCGGTCTGTAGTTTGGGACTGATCACTGATTCACTATGAATCATGCTTCATTCTACAAAAGCTTCAGCTGTACACTGAACTGTACAGTGCTTTGACAGTGTGCAGGGCCACAGCCCACCAATTAGGACTGCCAATTCAGGAAAGGGAAGAAGAAAAGTAAAAAGGTAATGCAAATTAATTCCAGAGCGTAAAGACAGGCTCCTTGAGATGGTTGCAATAGTGTAACATGAAATCCCTGCTCAGTGGGTTGATGTCTCTGGCTGTCTATGGATCTGGCGCTGCCAATACCAAGAGATGGCATCGCAATAAAAACATGATGCATCTCTCTGCCCACACTTAACTAAAAGACCAAAACAGAGTTAGGTCCACTTCCATTTAAGTACAAGAAAATCCCCTTCCAGTTGCCTTATGAAATTCCGAATGAATACAGTATCATATTTGAGCTTAGTCACCAGGCATAGAGTAGACTCTACGTGGCAAAATCAAGACAGAGAATTTTTCAGTACAGCCATACATTTGCTGAAACCTCTAGCTAATTCCGCTAAGGATTTAAACTGTGATTGCAAATAGAAGGAGACAGCAGGCAAATGTTGCATATTCCCTCAAGACTGCACAGAAAAGAACAATTACTACTGTATTGACCTAGTTGGTCTTATTTTAGATTGAGGTTTATTATTTTGAATAGTAAGTTAACTTAATAAATACAAATTAGAGAAAAAAGACATCAGCCTCAATCAACTTCAATTACCTCAATCTCAAAAAGGCTATTTTACATCCACAACTTTGTAATGACAGATTTAGGAGAGTTATGATTTGGGTATAAAGCTGTGATTTGGGTATGATGTTGTATTTGCATGTTGTAGGAATAAAGTTTGCATTTTTGGTTTGAGTTCAGATGCAGGATTCTTCATTTTGTGTTTCTGAAGCTATTCAAGGATATATTCAAGGATGGCTTCAGCAACCTGGTAACTGGCCCAAAGGCTTTGTTTGACTACCTTAAAACCTAAACAAAACCCTGGACTAACTAATACCTCATTTTCCATCTTGTTTTTGTTATTTCCAGGCAAAACCCCAGTGCCCTCACAAACAAGGGAGACTTGGTCATTCCTCAGGCAGAAGGCCTCAAATGGGAGCTGAGGTACCTCAGGCAGTGCAGACCACTTGGAGTGAGTGCTGTACCGTCTGCTGGCTGTGGGCCTGAAGGGCACTGTGCTGCTACTTCACTTCTCACTGGAAGCATGAAAAGGAAGATCAAGGCCACCAGCACCTATAAGATTTCAGAAATGTGAAAGGTTTGCTGTAGCATCTTTGCTGAACTCCAGTGGGAGCATTTGCATTGCAGTAATCTCAGTTCCTCTATGTGAGTAAGTTAAATTTTTGTTCCACACACTTGCAAAACTGTGGATTGAAATAATACACAGTATGCAAATGTTAGTCATTACTAAGCCAAACATAAACATAATTTCTGTTAGCTGTATATTTTTAAGTGTGGGCAGAAATCTCATTTCAAAGTCTTTGTTTTATTTTTCTTACAGGAATGCTTGTAAATGTTTGAATGCTTCATGTTACATGTGAAGTTATACTGTGACCTGTAATAATGGTCATGTAATCATTGCTATTTATTATCACAACAAATTAAAACTAAATTTAAAAGCCAAGTCTGTCTGTAAAATCTACTGGAAGCTCACAGATTTTGGCCCAAATTTCCACTCTCCAGTGTTTTCAGTCTTATTTTTCAGGTCATCTGTTGTATGGAGAAAGAAGACATAGCCATCTGGGAGATTAGCATATATATTTTATGAAGCAGAGTAGAGCTCTGTCTCTGACTGACTCAGATGCTAAAGACCCAGATTTGCAGCTTGCCTCCTAACTAGCAAAGCACAGTTCATAAAGCTTCTGTTGCCAGTGGCTTACCTGTCTCCCCTGCATGAAGAAAAAACCTCCCATGAAGTGATGTTGGTAAAACAGTACTGTTCTCGACTGGGAAAAAACAAAACAATCCAGCTTTACAGCCATGCAGAGAGGCAATTTATAATGACAAAAGAATCCATTTGTCATAAAGTTTACATTGTTTGAGGAAAGATTATCAGCAATTGATCAAACAAATCTGTCTACTGGCATGAGATACATCTCCGGAGTGGTGTATATGGTTATATCAGTGAATATAACCATGGAACACAGCTGAGATATATCCTCTGAAATGTATGAAAGCCAAATGAGAACATTAGTGCTGGGTTAATTTAAAATGGAATATAAATTACCATGGGATGTAAGAGGAGTGAGCTGCATTAAGCAGGTGTGCCAAGAAGCATCTCCTTAATCTTTTATCCTTTGTTACTGTGCTGGTAGAGATGTACTTTCACTGCAGCTATAATTGGAAGTACAGTGGTTTACCAGTACTGAGGTGTAGCTGGACTGTGCTGGTACTTCTGGTACTTTTTCTTCTTTCTGAACATTCCTCTTCCCCCTCTAAGAGCAGAGAAACCAGGAGCCTGGAGTGCCAACATTTATATATCCAGTGCAGATTTATAACTATGGACTGGCACAGTGCTAACATGTTGTTACAGAGCTTCTAAGTCCAGTGAAGAGGGAGGAAAGGCGTCCATTGAAAAAGAGAGTGCTGGTTTAGTAGGATGCATAAACATCTAGAAGAGACAAGGCAAAACTGAGATGATTGCTCTAAATTTATATGAAAAATGGAATTGAATAAGCAGCATACTTTCCATTACTTCTTAAAACAAGGACTGGGGATAGATGGGCCTTTTTGTTTATCCTCCAATCATTTATTGTTGGTTTTTGGGTTTTCATGTTTGTTTTTTTTTTTTTAATGTAGATGCACAAATGAGCCTGAATTAAAAGCCTTGTTCCAAGGGTTCCAATTTGTAGGAAGTCTGAACTACATTCAGAGTATCATCTGCATTTTGCAGAATGGACTCTCCTTTTTAACCGTATTATAACAAAATCTATAGCCAAACTTTAGGAAGCAATGAGTGTGTATTCAGATATAGACTTTGAGAACTGGATCTGCTGTATTCAGAATCTAATTCCCATTATTCATGTCTGCTGAATAATAATGGGAACGTATGCAGTCTTATTAGAAAATACATAAGGAACAAACCTCCAGTGTAGCGTTTAGGTTGTATGTTCACCAGAAAGGTGTGCATTATTTCAAGTATCTTTCTGTATCTTGCAAATGCTGAAATGTCATCTCTCAGAGACCACATGCAGACAGTCTTTAGTGTTCTTTTCTTCTGCCCTTTGCCAGTCACTGAAATATGAACTTAACATTTACTGACTCTTCTATTTACCTTGATCCTAAAAACAGCCTTCCCAATCTGGTCAAATCTTTTCATTCAGAAACCAGTCTCTGAGCTGGCTCGTAAAAGAGAAGTTTGTGAGAATGGGAAAATCCCATCATGGCTCTTCAGAGCATTTCCCAGCTCCAGGCACTGGCTGCTCC
>NW_009934054.1:0-2035 GCF_000696875.1 Nestor notabilis | reverse complement strand
ACAAACGCATCATCGGTTAAAAAAAAAAAAAGGGAAAGGAAGAAAACCCCAAGCAAGATGTCTTTGAGAAGCAAAGCTGGCTGAGTACTTCAATATCAACGCGTTCCACAAGATGGCAGGGTTCCGTCTTGGCAGGTCACTACAGCAGCCAGCCCGAGCCTCTGCAGGAGTCATTTTTTTCTTCTCAGTTTTCACCACCGGCAATATAACTCTTTCCCTTAAACCTGTCAGTGCTCTATAGCATGATCAACATAAGTGTCAAACGGCTGAAAGGCAGAAGGCCTCTATTTTCTTATGTCTCACTCATATTTTTATATTACAACATTTAAGGGACAATATTTGCATAAAGAATAGTAATTTCCCACTGTGCAAAATAAAGATTTTTTTTTTCCCCTAAATAAAACTGGACAGAAAAGTAAGCGGCTGCTGCTGGAAGAGCCAGGTCTGCTGTCCTTTTCCCTGTCCTGTCCTGCTTCCTTATGTGGTGCTGGCTTCAACAACTGTACCTACAGTCCTAATGCAAATCAGATCAAGCTAAGAGCTTCTAGAGAACTAGCTGCTTTTACTCGGCAGCTTAGCTTCCAGTTAGATAAATGAGCTGGAGTGATTCTACAGCCACGCAGTCACGTCTGCTGCAATCAGGAAAGCAGGTCAAGCATGTGACAAGGGACAGGAAAGTCCCTTTCAGCAACAGAGTAATATTGGGTAAGCTTACACTAGTTGTGAAAACACATGCTTGAGTAACACAAGAGTAGTGAAGAGGATGCATCCTCAGCTCTGCCCTCACTGGAGAGGGGATACGGAGATACAGGAGAAAATCTAAAGGTCATTTCTTAAGTTCAATTTAAAACTAGTGCTGCAGCATGCCTACATCTTGCATGTCTCACATTGAAATGACAGTTCCGACCTCAACTAGATATACTTTGCTTTTTAATTTATTTGGAAAATAAAAATATTAACATACCAGCTCTTTCCAGGAAAGGTATTCTTGGGTTTCTGTCAGAAACGAAGGCCGTGAAGTCTGTGCAAAAAAGAAACTAACCATAACGATTTCAGTTCCCTGCAGAATTCTCTGCAATACTTAGTACTAAATTTCAGCTGAGTAGAGGTGTTTTCCCCAAATAAACCACAGACAAGCCAATTAAAATGTTTTACAAACAACAATAAGGATTTTGAATGACCTCTTAAACTCAGAGCATACTATTCTTAAAATCTTCATCTCTCTTTTTAAAGCCTAAATCCTGGTGCTTCCCAAGTGCAGCAGCACAATGCTAACTCAAGGATAGATAAACAGGCAGAGCCCCACTGCACAAATCTTGAGGACAACCAGCAGTTACTCTGTACTTAAAACAAATGCCTCTCTAGGAAATGGAGAATTTTTTAAAAAATTCCTTTTGCAGAGAATTGGGTAACTCCATTTTTAATATGCTAAAGAAAAACCGAGCCAAATATTTTTATGTAAATGGGAAGACATCATGTGTGGTCAGGGTACGTGGGATTCCCATTCTGACAGAGGGGAGATTAAGATTAGACATTAGAAAGTTGTTCTTCCCTGTGAGAGTGGTGAGACACTGGCACAGGGTGCCCAGAGAAGCTGTGGCTGCCCCATCCCTGGCAGTGTTCAAGGCCAGGTTGGACACAGGGGCTTGGAGCAACCTGGTCTAGTGGAAGGTGTCCCCTGCGCATGGCAGGGGGTTGGACTAGGTGACCTTTGAAGGTGCCTTTCAACGGAAACCATTCTCTGACTCTACAATTCAGCATCAGCGGGCTTCGTTACAATGAAGCACAAATAGACTTTTCATTTCCCGTCTTGCTATTCAAAAATGAATGAGGACTGTAAAAACTGGAGCCAAATGGTAAGAAAATCTCCTTTTGGTATCACCAAGTACAAGCAGGTTCTGCTCACAAGACCCAGTCTCTTCACACGCTGGAAGCAGGGGGAAGGCACTTGTGTTTTCAGGACCAAGCAGAGCGCGGAACCCGTTCTGGTGTGTACCTCACCGGAGGTGCCCGGCGGGGCCGCGCCGTGCTCCCC
>NW_009934053.1:37143-100451 GCF_000696875.1 Nestor notabilis | reverse complement strand
TGAACGTGAGGCTGCTCCTATCTGTCTGTATCTTATGTGGTGGCAAGTGACTTTCTGATATTTGTTCACTCTTTTTTCTTTACTAATTCATAATATTTTATTTGGTTTTCATCACTAATGAGTACTGAACTGATGTTTGCAGAGAACTGTCATAACCCCAGAATCTCAATCCCATCTATATAATGAAGCTGGGATTTATTTTTTTTCCTCATGTGTTTCACATCACATTTACTACTACAAAATTTAATTTCTAAATTTACTGCCTATTTACTAATTCTGGTAAGATCTTTCTGCCATTCCACAATATTGGCTCTTATCTTCTCTACTCTGAAATATTTTATCATCAACAAACTTTCTCACTCACCTTTCCTGGGTCATTTGCAAATACAGTGAACAACAGAGGTCCTTCCACAGACCCTGCAAAACCTGTAGGGTGACCTCCTTTAATTAGTGACCATGAAAAAATAAGCATCTCTAGTTTTTAACAATATTTTGTAAGCTAATCATTTTCAAGCACAAAAAAATAGAAATTTTTGTCACACAAAACCAAATGGAAGGTTTGTTTGTTTTGGTTTTTTTACTATCTTAAAGCTGGGAAATTAAACTTAATACACACTGTTACAGCAATTTTTGTGTAAATCTATTTTAGCATTGTGGTTTACCCCAGTCAGCAAGTAAGTACCACACAGCCACTTGCTCACTCTACCCGTCACCCCCAGTGGCATAAGGACGAGAGTCATAAGAAGACTGGGCTTCGTAAGCCTTTGGGTTGAGATAAGAAGAGTTAAATAATTTCAAAAAAAAAAATAGAATCACAGAATGGTTTGTGTTGGAAGAGACTTTATTGATCATCTGGGTCCAACCCCCCTGCTATGGGCAGGGACACCTTCCACTAGACCAGGTTGCTCAAAGACATGTCCAACCTAGCCTTGAACACTTCCAGTGATGGGGCATCTTCTACTTCTCTGGGCAGCCTGTGTCAGTGTCTCATCACCCTCATAGTAAAGAATTTTTTCCTAATATCTAATCTAAATTTACCCTCTTTCAGCTTAAAGCCATTCCACCTTGTTCTGTCACTGTATGCCCTCATACGACAAGCCCCTCCCCAGCTTTCTTGTAGGCCCCCTTTAGGTTTTGAAAGGCTACTCTAAGGTCTCCCCTGAGCCTTTTCTTCTCCAAGCTGAACAAGACCAGCTCTCTCAGCCTGCCCAATAACAACAACAACAATAATAAATGATAGTAGGAAAGAGAGAGGAATAAAATTCAAAGGGGGGAAAAAAAGTAATGCACATTACAATTGTTCACCATCTGCTGACCAATACCTAGCCCATCCCCAAGCACCTACTGGCAGCACCTTCCAGCCAAGTCCTCCCAGTTTATATACAAAGCATGAAGTTCTGTGGTATGAAATATCCCTTTGGCTAGCTTGGGTCAGATATCCTGTCTCTGCTCCCTTCCAACTTCTTGTGCCCCTCCTCACTGGAATAACATGAGAGACTGAAAAGTCCTTGATCAGGTTAAGTGCTACTTAACAACAAGTAAAGCATCGGTGTGTTATCAGCATTATTCTCAGACTTAAGCCAAAACACAGCACTGCACCAGCTACTAGGAAGAAAATTAACTATATCCCAGCTGAAACTAAGACACTGAAGATTCATAAAATCAGCTTAAAACTATCATCTGTGCTCAGCTCAGCTTTGAATTCTTTATTTTTCTTGTTTTAATCTATGAGCTATCATGCTTGTTTTGAATGGCCCTTGTTAGAAAGAAAATGTTGCTACTTGAGCTTTTTTCGTCCTTCACACAACAGAGGTCATGCAAGACCAGAAGCTGATATAAATTCAGCTGATGACAACTGATATAAATTCAGTGAAACATGAACATCATTGAAACTAGAGTGCGTATATCAATTGATATATTTTTGAGATCTGACCAAGAATCAAAGGCTAACTAGAAAATTTTTACCCACAGAAAGATGAGGACACTAATAAACTAGTAGATATACTGCTTTGTTTAGGGACACTATAATTCTTAACAGGTGTTGATCATAAAATATTAAGATTGCAGTGGGCTGTTCTGCAAGAGAAAAATAACTACCAAAAGTTATAGTTTTACGGTGCTCTTCTACACAATATAAGTTGCCTATTATAAATAAGTCTGAAAACTAGCAAGTCTCAAATAATTTTCAGGAAATGCAAAGGTCATAAAACACCTTCAATGTTTGTTTTCTGCTGAGAATACTTAAGAATTACCATACCAAATTTCACTTTAGGGTCTCATCTCCTCTCGCTTGCATTTATGTTGACTGTGGGCTGAGCTGTGACAGTGCCACAACTCCTGGGAATGTTAACAGACTCATGAAGGAAAGTGGCGGTCTGCCACCACATGTTAGGAAAGAGTTAGAACATGTTCTGTGCCACCCACAGATCAATTCGTTCACCTGGAATTCAGGTCTTGGGTCTAAACTATTTATCTAGGCTTATTCCATAATCAAGAGAGAAATAGAATGAACTCCTCCGTCTCCATGAGGTACTGATGAACCTTCAAGGATTGAATAAATGTTCTTCATCCAGATGCCTAAAAGTCAGCAAGAAAAATCTGACCTATAGTGCACAGTTTTCCCTGCAGAGAACACCATAAGGAGAAGTTCTAGTCATGTCCAAGTCCACTGCTCCCCATATCTGCAAGCACGCTTAAGCTAGTGCTGTGTTACTCATTCAGTAAAGTGTGCAGACTTCCTAGTATTGTTCCTCCTTTTAGATATGCAAAATCTCCCACCTGAAGTTTTCCTTTCAGAAACAGTGTAGCTTTGTACTGTTCTGTTACCTCTGGGGTTTAAGTCACAGAAATCATTTTCACAGCTATTTAGAGTCTGAAAGACTAGGCTTCTTGAGCTTGTTTTCTTCATTTGCAATTACAAAAATGTTTAGTAAGCAGGCTTTTAAAGTGTTTAGTCATCTAAAGATAGATAGGCACTTGAAATCAGTCAGTCTTAGACTGTAATTATGGAGACATTTCTTCTGGTAGTAGTGCCCTAACTGATATTTTTCTCTTGTTTTAATCTGCTTCACTTTGCCAATGCTGCCCTCTCAGCTGTGTCAGTACAGCTGTGTGTAAGAACCCCTGACTTTCTTTTCCCTTTCATGAACTTCCAGTGTGGATATCAGACTCAGAATTAAACATCCAGGCTCCTCTAAGTGCCTGGAGAAGACCTGAAATTTTGAACCAGGAACCAAAACCAAAGATCCAATGCAGGAAGTGATGAAAACCCAGCTATAAGAAGTGTTCCACCCTTTCCCTGGAAAACAGGGCTGAAGACAGGCACTGCTGTCACTCTTGCTTTTCAAGGAAGGAATCTCATTGTTTTCCCTTCAAAGATGTAGCTCCTAGAGTAAAAAGGAAGTGATTGTTATCATTTATTTAATTTAAGAGCTTGAGAACATTAGCAAGTGAAACCAAAAGTCCACCTAAAAGTTGGGTTTTGATGAGAAATTCAAAATCAGAGAAAAAATATACTATGTCTGCAGGAAAATCTTTCCCATCTTGAAGCTTTTGCAGATGAAGGACTTCTTAAAGTGGTTTTGTGGCTATAAATTTAATAATTTTCAACAAATATCACTTAGTAGAACTTGCCTGGTTTTCTCTTTCAGCAAATGAAATACCCTGCAACCAGTAGTTCCACTTCTTAAATTCAGACTGTCTGAGGAACCTTCTCCTCCTGTTTGTTCTGAACAATCACCTCCTAGCTTCAGTTGAAGCTACTGACATTCTGGCCCAGCATGCCACAGCAAAATCTAGTAAGGCAGCAGTATTTTTCCTGTGGGGTTCAGGCAGAAGCCTGGATGCTTAGGCCAGGCAAAGCTTAACTCTATGGCTGGCACTGGAGGAGCTTCCAGGTTAAAAAAAGGCAACATCGTCTGAAGTACACATATGTCCTGGGTTCAGCTACAGCAGCCATTTTTTCTTCTTCTTAGTAGCTGATGCAGTGCTGTGTTTTTGACTTTCAGTCTGGGAACAACGCTGATAACACTGATATTTTTAGTTGTTGCTCAGTAATGTTCACTCTGACCAAGGACTTTCTCAGTCTCATGCTCTGTCACGGAGGAGGGGAAGCCAGGAGGAAGCAGAGACAGGACACCTGACCCGAACTGGCCAAAGGGGTATTCCATACCACAGCACGTCATGCCCAGTATATAAACTGGGGGGAGTCACCTGGAAGGCCCAGATCGCTGCTCAGGTCGGGCTGGGTATCGGTCAGCGGGTGGTGAGCAGTTGTGTCCTCTCCCCTTGTTATTTCCCTTATCATTATTACTGGTAGCAGTAGTGGTTTGTATTATACCTTAGTTACTGGACTGCTCTTATCTCAACCCATGGGAGTTACATTCCTCCGATTCTCCTCCCCATCCCTCTGGGAGCGGAAGGAGGAAGAAAGGGGGGAGTGAGCGAGTGGCTGCGTGGTTCCGAGTTGCTTGCTGGGCTTAAACCACGACAAGGTACTTTTAGAATTAAGCTTAAATGGACAGCTTAAAACTGTGGGTTTGGAATGCATACAAATATATGGATTCTCTCATCTCCATCTGTGGGCCAAATCCTGACCCACTACTAAAGTCAATTGTGAAAATATTAGACAAGCAGAAGGATGAATGTGGTATGCTATTATGTAGCTTTTCATTTTGTTGCCTAGTTAAGGCAGAACAGAAAGTGTTTGGTTTGTAAAACATAACTTCTCTTCAATTTAGAAAACATTATACTATCCCATATAATAGTCTGTGAACTGAAAGACCAAATGACTGACAATACACTGTGAAAACGTTCACGTTACAATTTCACAGCTTTCTGCTTTTTGCCTTAAAAGTGAAGGTATTCAGCCCAAATATTTCTAATGGTGGAGATGCAAGTGAATTTATAAAGATTTGGAAAAGGACTGAAATATAACTGTATGAAATATCCTATTAACTCTTGCCCTACATTTTACATTTTTACAAAGAATTTAAACTAAACTCTTGAAGCCTGCTGCCTATGTTGTCATTAAAGATTTTTTATTTCAGTGGATTATGACTTTTGAAAATTCACGCCATCTCTGTCCAGTGGGGGATTAAACTTCCATGCAATAAATTAAAGTGGGCTAAATATGTCTAACAGTTTTAAGACCCCCTATATTATGCCAATATCACAGAGTGCTGCTAACTTTGAAATGAAAGTCTAGCTAGATAAATAAATTTTGTCAAGGATCTATTGTTCTCATTCCACATTCCTATAAGCCTCCTTTTATTAATTTTGGTTTGCCATTTTCTGCATACGTGTAGAAAGTAATATTAAATAAAATTAAATTTTATATGAAAGGCCACAGAGCAACATTTTAATCAAAATTTGTACTGCAGTTTGCTTTATATATAGCACATGGAATAAAATGCCCATTTTCATATGGGTAGACATATCTTCTGAAGAAGGTGAAAAAGACTACAATGTGTGATATCCTGGTACTGCATAATGGACAAAGCCACCATGCACCTTTGACATACTCTATTAGTGTTACTCATTTTCTACATACAATTTCAAATCATCCACAGTTAATGTAAAAGTTTAATAATATTAAAATACACCCACATTTTACCCAAATAGTTTGTTGCTTGTATGTCTCATATCGTATTTTTCCAAAGAAAAGAGTTAGAATATTGATTTCATTTTCATTGATTTCATTTCATTGAGTCACTTTCTACATAGCTATTCATGGGTGCATTCTAGAAACCTGAATGTCTTTTGAGGAGATTTAACTCCCACTGATGCTGGCAGAGTGTACACTTCCACTCAAAGAAATTGTATATGTGTATGAGATGCACATGAAATACAAAAAAGGATTTGCACAAGAATAATTCTAATGCAAAAGTATAGATTCCTTTCATTAAAATTGCCTGTTGTTTATAAACAGCTAAATACTTCAGGAAAGGCATTTTAAAAACACAGAGGCCATTCTAAGGTTCACTTGGAGTCTGTCATAACAATACTAACTTTTATGCCTTCGCCTTCTGCCCTTGCCAGATATGCATACTTTCTCTTCAGAAGTCTTCTGTGATCACAAAGAAGGTTTTCCTCTCTTTGAATTGCAGCCAGAAAGAGCAATATATTCACTTTCCAAGTGTGTGTGTGTGGGGGGGTTAATAGGCATTGATGATTCATTCATTAAGTCAATTGATATCAAAATCTATTAAAATCCATCGCTAAGGAAAGAGGAGCGTTTCTTTGATGTTGTTCTGGTAAGGAAGGGTAAGTTTAAATAGCTATTCTATTGCAAGAGTAGACCATTTTTATTGAGATTTTTTGGTGATTTTCTCAAGGTCTGCTAATTCTTACAGGGGTCTGCTCAGCAGTAAGCAATATGTGGGCATCAGCTTGCTGGGCAAGCCAAGTGCTGCACACTGTTTTCCTGGTTATGATGTACACAAATATATTGCAATGGTCCCAAAGTGCAAAGATGTCAAAGAAATATGGATTGTCCTATTAGAAACTAGGAGACATTACATGCTATGTATTTACAAGATCCAGGCAAAATTTATTCTTGATCCAAAGCTGAACATGACTCTACTGTTAGTGTACATTTGCTCAGTTGGCATGCAGGCAGATCAAGTAGCCTCAGAAAAAGTACTACCCTCATTTGCTTACGTAGTTGGTCTTTCTGTGATTCTAGATAGAGATATCACAAGAGACCTATTATGTCATTAAGAGGAATACATTTACTTAGTACTAGAAGGCGATACCATACACCAATTTCTCTACCTCTTGTAAACTAGTAATATTCATTCAATGTAGTAATTCTTTGTAATGATTATTCCTGAACTTGCACAGACCAGTTTCTAGGTCTATGGTACCTTGCTGAAATGATCCAAACACACATTGTGAAGTAACTAACACAGCCAAACTAAACAGAGTAGAATACCCAATAGAAAATCAGCATTGTCTGTGCCTGATAGTAGTCTTGTATTTTCTTCCTGTAACAGTATCACATCTAATTAAAGTGAAAATTAATAGCCAGCAGGATTAATCAAATTCCATATTCAAATATCTGGCTCAAGAGAGCCATGGTCCAATTGCTAGTATTATCACTAAGGTCATTAATTTAAATTGAGATGAGTTACGAGTCCTTTGGGCATTGACACATAAGTTGAAGGAGGTTATTCATTGCTAAGTTTTTCACAGTGAAATGAAAAACTTAGGAAGAAAATACTTGAACATTGCTCCAGCAAGCTGATTTCCAGGATAATAAGCAGTGCTTAAACTTGTAGACCAGGAGTTCTCTCCTGTAACATACAGTAGTTCTGATGTTTTAAATTCAAATTACAATGTACTGAAGCAAGTTGAATACCAGACAGTTCAAGGTCTAGGAAACTGGCATCTTTGGTATTATACTATGCTGACTTCTGCCAAGCACCTTCAAATTACAGAAAAACTTTTTTTTAACTAAGTCTTGAGCATCAGTATCATAAACCCTTCCAGACTTCAGAAAAGGTCCAAACATTTCTAATTAGCAAGAAATATTAACTCATCTTATAAACAGAGATACTGGAGGCCTATAGCACTGGTTATACTAGTGCAAACGTAGCGCATTTTTAGTTTACCACTTCTTCACCTCAGAGCATGCTCCAGTATCTTAATCTATAACTACATTTCTAGGTAGAGTGACTAAAAGAAATGTAGTTTTTACAGGCAAATTATAATGGGCTGCTGTACACCTATGAACTTTCTTTTCTCCAAGTGCTGATGGCTGAAATATTTTAAGTTGCACAGTAACAGAATGACTGCAGGGTAATAAAATAGTGATGGCATTATATTACTTTTCCTACATGAAGAATAAGACCATAAAATTTATTATTCTGACCTTGTATCACAAGGACTTCTCAGATATGTAAAAAAAGTCAACTGGCCTATCAAAATGGACTTAGATTATAAGGATACCTGCAAAATGTGGTTTCCAGAAGTTTTTTGAAATTTAAAGAAAACACTGGGGTCTGAAAAATTAAGATGGAATACTTACAAGTTTTGGCTTTACTCAACAACATGTTTTCATATCCTTAAAGTATAAAAAAATTACAGTTCAGGGAGAATCAGGCATTATTTGTCCCACATCTGCATGATTTAGAAATGCAGTGCTACTGAAAATGGTCAGAGAAACAGGAACTTTCCGTACCAAGTTCCAGAGAGCCTTCATCTTTTGATACTTAGTGTCCATTCTGCTCTGACCTTAGACTGTTTTGAGTGTCACCACCTTGACTGCATGGAATTATTTGTGCCAATTCTTCCTGCAGTTTCATTTGCACAGCCTTCTCCATGAATAGGATTTCAGGGGAGTGATTCAGACAGGAATTAAGTTATTTGCCTTTCAGAGGATAAACATTTCTTCTAAGGCAGGTCAAGATCACTGTATATTAATATATTCCTATGTGTGCCCAAAAAAAAGCAAATAACTTCTTTCTATTGTCTCATTCTCTATATCTATGTGGCTGAGCAGCAACACAAAACAATTTAACCTTAGCAAGCAAATTTCATTTGTTACCTGACAAATGCTGATACAAAAGGTAACTATGAAAAAGCAATAAAATCCTCATTCTATGGCAGTAGGTAACATGCTTTTGCTATAATACACTTGCTAAATAACATTCAATGAACTCATAAAAGCATTTAATTTAAATATAAATGCTTAGCAGTTCCATTTTTCAGGGAGACACTTTCAGGGAGACACTTTTGCTTGTGTTTCTTTTAAATGCATTTGCAGAATAGAGATCCTTTCAAAATCCAGTTAGTGTTACATATGATTACTATTACTGCAATGCTCACAGCTCCCGCTGTGGTCAGGGCTAGGGTGTACTAGAAACTAAACTTTTATACCCGCTGCCCTGGAGAGTTTCCTCAATGAAACAGATTTGGCAAAAGCAAAACTAAAAATAGAAATATTGGTGATGTCTTTACTCTGTCACAGCGCTAAGAGCTAGTACAAATCTCTGGACTTTTCTTTCCAATGTCATATCCAGGATGTCCCAAAAAGGTTGATTCCAATATCTGGTTGAGATACAAAATGCACTAGCTGTTTTAAAAAGGATGCAGGCTCAAGGAAACAAAGCTCAGAAGTAAGTTGTCTTATTGAACATATAGTGATATGTCCATGTCATCAAGAAGCCTGAAACACACTCACAGAGCATTAAGACGTTCCAGTTTCCTCTAGGATCATGGATATCTGCCCCCAGTAATAGTGAATGTTTGACTTGTTCCTCCAATAAAAACAATAGTGAAAGTAATCATACAAATATAATCTGTCTTCCAAAATGTGAATCCCCCATCTTATACTTCTGCTGTCAGCCAACAGCAGCTCTAGGTAATCCATAAGTTACCTAGTGAATAACAAGAATGTTTTCCGTTGTTGTAAATTTACTTATTAAAATACCAATGATAACATTTTTATAAAGTTACTGGAAAACAGCAACATTTTACCTTATTCAAGCTATTAGCATTTTAGGATGTTTTCTTTCTTGATTTGCTGTATAGATAACTAAGACAAAGGACTGTAGGACAGCAAAAGTCCAGTCAGTACCTGTTACAAGATCCTTTAAATATTTTATCCACACGCTGGAAAATTTGTGTGCATTCATCTTACGAATTCTTGCTAAAATATGGAAATATTTTCATCTTGTGGAATCTAGTAACATCCTGGGTAAATTAATAGAACAGATTTTCTAGTAAATTCAGGTTTTTGGAGAACAGAATATACACAGACTTGGTCTAAAAGACACCATGTTTAGAAGAAAGACATTCTATCAATCACTCACCTGTTGCAAGACAGTATGAGAACATTAAGCTCCGGAATTTACAGTTTTGTTATATCATGCTAGTAACCCTAACCAAATGCCTGAATCCTAAGCTCCAAACCAAAACCCTAACTCCTCATTCTAAGCCCCTGACATTCAACTTTTCACCTAACCCTAACTCTAACTTGTTTGGCGCCCAAGAAGGAGAAGGAGGGCAGGCGTTGTATATGAAATGCACAGAACTCAGATACAAAACACTTCTCTAAAACTACTCCTGCATTTTGAAGTATGATCATGTACTTTGAGTAATGCAGATTCAGATCCTTTGCCAGCTTCATTGACTACCACTTTACTAATTTTTCACCAGAGCCATGACAGATTAATCCATTTGAGAAGCAACCACATATATTTAAAATTATCAAAAATATGTCAGTTTTAAATTGCAGGTTTTTCTGCATTCCAAGCACTTACAATAATCCTTGAATGCATTTGTTGTCCAAAATATGATTCAATATCACTCAAGGTTAAAGATTTCCAAATATATTAAGAGAACATAAAAAGCTCAGGCAGAGAGACTGCAGTTTTTCAGCTTCTCCTTCAGTCCAAAAATGGCAGTACTTTTTATTATGGGGAATGGCAGTAATGGTGCATGGCATTGTCTGTGCCTGTTCAATTACTGCCCATTCTAATCAAATTGCTAGCAAGGGATTATTAGGAGCTTGGTGTTTATGGTGTAAAATATCTACTAGGAATTGGGTTTTGATCATCACTTCATTTTACATCTGTTTTCCACTAACCAGTGGAACAAAACAGTGTTAATCACTCTTGACCTTTCCTGGATTTGAACTAGTAACTTAATTGCTAATCCCTACTGAGGGACTCTGAAGTATACTATAGAGCCCCTGAGGCATGCAGCTTGACCCCCCTGTGTTCGACACTGGTTTTAACCAACAACATCATCAAGAATATGCTCAAATTTGATAATGTTAATTACACCTTTAGCCATAGTTTCCAGATGAAGTATAGATGAAATAGATATTTAGCTAGATGTTTAACTAGAAATATTAAAAATATCTGCTGAGCTTTAGATGATTCTACATGAATCAAAAAGTATCTCTAGCCAAGAAGATCTTGCAGCCAAGAAGATCCTACAGACTCACTGTACTGCACTGTCAGTTTGCTCCTAAGAAATGCACAACTCTTGGCAATTAAAATTCTTAAGGGGCCGGGTGAAAATCTGTTAGCTTTGGCTTGTTTCAAAATCTTCCCCCAGATGGTAATATAATTCCAAACCAGCTGAGATTTACTTCGTGTTGAATTTAATTGTAAAAAAGGATCATACAGCAAAGATATGAACAAAAGGTTTTTCCCCTCCTCAAATTTCAAGCTACATCATGAAGAGCTTATTCTTTGAGGTTTTTTCTGAATATGATTAGCTTATTCTAACTTTCTTGTCTCTAGATAAAATCTTTTTCTTTTGTTATTTTCAAATTTACATTCAATTATATTTTAGATTAACATTTACTAGCTGAGAAGAAACATAGAAGTAAAACAGTCTACTGTGCACTCGAGTCCTACTGCAAAGTTTAAAACTGAAAGAACATGGGGTTCTACCTGCACATTGTCTGCCAAATTAAAATGTCACTAAATTGATATCAACGTTTCTGTAAATGTCAGTGCCTAGTACTGTCGCAGTCTGCCATAGTTTCATGCTTCTTACATGCGTATGTCAATATATATTGCCTTTTTTCAAGATTTAAGATCATATTTGTAACTAAGCTTAAATCATATTTCTACTTTAAACCTGCCTGTTGAAGACTTCTCTATATGGGTTACATTTATTTTTCTGCAATATTTATAACACATCATTGTTGCAAACCAAAAGCTTTTTGTATTGGGCATTGTGCTGAGCTGATGCAGCTCTGTGCTTTCTGGTTCAGGAGACAGCTTATACAGTTTGATAGGCTACTGGCCACTCAGGTTGCATCTCAAGGGGCAATGAGAGAGCACTGCTTTTCTAATATACAAATAAAAATTTATAGTAAGAGTTGACTGAGCTTCAGCAGAGTTGCTTCAGAACTACACTGGAATGAATGAAGTTCTAATCTACTCCACACAGTTACTGAATCACCCAGTCAATATCAATTTACTGAAATGAGTAATTAATGTTTGTCAGGACTGAGAACACTTTCCCTTCCCTGCTGTCTTGGTCATATGGGGGCAGACCTACACAGGTAACAAAATTTGTTTTTAAATTAATATTTTGGGCTAGTTAAGCCAAGAAACGAAAAAAACCTCCTGCAAATTGCCCTAAGATCTCAGCAAGAGACACATATGGGTCCCCACAGAAAGCTGACTGAAAAAGTGTTTTGTATGGTGATGGAAATATTTCCTTGACTAGAAATTTTCAAACTTTCGTATAACAAATCATACGACAATCTCTCCTAAGCACTTCAAAGAACCAGAAAAACACAGCAAGAGCCATTAAAAGATTCAGGACTTTTGAACCATTCCCAGCCTTCTTGCTGTTGTTGCAGCTCCTCCAGGAAGGCAGCTTGCCAGCTTCCAAAAATAAGTCCCCTGCACAAGAGGACTGAGGTATTGCATGGACTCAGTCAACAGGAACTTGTGGCCAGTATGCCAAGCCACCTGTTCTAGGCAGAATCAAGCCATGGAGAGAGGCTGAATTCAATTTCCTTAGCAATTCTTTCTGCATACTACTTCCCTGCATTTGTCAAATCTCTGCCACCTGGAGGAACTCTTTTTGTGTCTATCAGAGAGAGGAAACAATGGAACAGAATGTGTGTTTCCTCATCCCCATAACAGACTGACACTCAAAACCCCTAAGTAACTGCTACAAATCTTAAAATAAAAATGCACAGTTTTCCCAGGAAGAAGATGAAGAAACTTCTGGCAGATTAAAAAAAAAAAATAATAATAAAAACAAAAAAAACCCAAACAAACAAACAAACTTTTCCTAAATCATTTTTGTGAAAATTAATTAAAACTTTAGTGTCTCCAGGGGGAAGTTTCTATTCATTGTTGTCTCATATTATTTACCACACTCAGATGTTTGCAAGAACTTAAAACTGTTCACCAGCAAACCCTGTTCTTCTTAGTTATTAATACAGCCAAAAGACAATGATCTCAGCAACATATATACAGCAAATTATGCCATAGACAAATACATGAAAACCACTTTCTTTCCTTTACTTTGCAACATAGAAAATAATACAAATTTCTTTCTGTATTTGGGAGAAATATTTAAATGCTTCATTGCTAGTATTGACCATTTATAAAATGTAACATGGAAAATATGTATTGACATGAATTTTGATTTTTTGTATATTGAACAAAATATAAACATAGTATCTTGTTCAGATACACCACTTTTTCTTAAAGATGTCTGTTTACTGTGGCTGGGATAGAGCTAATTTTCTTTCTAGTAGCTAGTATGGGGATATGTTTTGGATTTGTGCTGGAAACAATGTTGATAACACAGGGATGTTTTAGCCATTGCTGAGCAGTACTTACCCAGAGTCAAGGCCTTTTCGGCTCCTCACTCCACCCCACCAGTGACGAGACTGGGGGTGCAAAAGAAGCTGGGAGGGGACATGGCTGGGACATCTGACCCCAACTGACCCAAGGGATATCCCATACCATATGGCATCATGCTCAGCATATAAAGCTGGGAGAAGAAGGAGGAAGGGGACATTCGGAATGATTGTGTTTTGTCTTCCCACCTACTGCAGGTGATGGATCCCTGCTTTCCTGGGGATGGCTGAACACCTGCCTGCCAATGGGAAGTGGTGAATGCATTCCTTCTTTTGTTTTTCTTGTGTGCGTGGCTTTTGCTTTACTTACTAAGCTGTCTTTATCTCAACTCATGAGTTTTCTCAGTTTTACTCTTTCAATTCTTACTTCCTTCCCACCATGGGGGAGTGAGCAAACAGCTGTGTGGGGCTGAGCTGTCTAGAGGGGTTAAACTATGACAGGACATCAAAGAACAAGAACTTTACAATAGAATCAAGTCTATCTACTACATAACAAAGAATTATAAATGGGAAAACCGAAGTACTGAAACATACACAGCTTCCTCAAGGGAACCCCAAATTGCTCCTCCACCCCACCAGTGACGAGACTGGGGGTGCAAAAGAAGCTGGGAGGGGACATGGCTGGGACATCTGACCCCAACTGACCCAAGGGATATCCCATACCATATGGCATCATGCTCAGCATATAAAGCTGGGAGAAGAAGGAGGAAGGGGACATTCGGAATGATTGTGTTTTGTCTTCCCACCTACTGCAGGTGATGGATCCCTGCTTTCCTGGGGATGGCTGAACACCTGCCTGCCAATGGGAAGTGGTGAATGCATTCCTTCTTTTGTTTTTCTTGTGTGCGTGGCTTTTGCTTTACTTACTAAGCTGTCTTTATCTCAACTCATGAGTTTTCTCAGTTTTACTCTTTCAATTCTTACTTCCTTCCCACCATGGGGGAGTGAGCAAACAGCTGTGTGGGGCTGAGCTGTCTAGAGGGGTTAAACTATGACAGGACATCAAAGAACAAGAACTTTACAATAGAATCAAGTCTATCTACTACATAACAAAGAATTATAAATGGGAAAACCGAAGTACTGAAACATACACAGCTTCCTCAAGGGAACCCCAAATTGCTCTGAATGCCACTTTGACTGCAAAATTGTAGCATCACCAAAAATCAATCCAAGAAAAATCAAGGACAGCTATGTTGCATTTTTGGTGAGAGTATTAATGTAAATGTGGTCCTAGTGGAAAAGAGCAGGCAATAGAATCTATTGAAGTGGACTCAATTTTAAGCTGATAAATATCTGCTTTGATCAGAAATTCAGGAAATAATTGCAAGATTAAAAATGGAAAGCACAAATAACTAATAATATATTTGGTTAGGAAATGTGTACACTGAAATCCAAATTATGCAATTTTTTTTTCCCCAATACACTACCTGCATTGGGCATAGTGAAAAATGAGACAAGACAGAGAAAAATATGAAGCTCTCCAGTGCTTGCCCATCATTTGAAAAGCCACAGAGAGAAATGAAGGTTTATAGTTGGTGTGGACCCGTGTGACACTTTCTAGAGAAGCAAGATTTTTATTCAGAAAAGGAACAGATGTTTTGGCAGATAGCATAGAAAGAATCCCGTCAGAGACTATAAACTAGGCTTGAAGGGGAAAAAAAAAAAAAAAAAAAAAAAAGAGTGGAAAAAAACGTGAAGTGTAAAACAAAAGAACCAAAATGACACGGATAAAATAGAAATGCAGAAAAAAAAGACAAGGGCTTTGTTAAAACTGAAAAGAGAAAGTAAATGTGCTAAACTCCTTGTAACTTTGGGAGAAGTTTTAAGGCACAAAAAAAAAGACAGTTATCTCTCTTCCACTGACACAGCTCATTGCAGCATGAGGCTGGGAGATTAATTTTATAACTGCAGACAGAAATCAAATAAAAGGAAGAGTCAGTGTCCTTTTTAAGCATCAGTAGAGAAAGATCACAAGTACACAGCCAATATTAAAATGCAGCCAAGGTTTATGGCCAACATTTAAGTAGATTTGTACTGGAAGAACAAAAAATAACCAACTGTGTAAGTGGAGATGGGCATACAATTGTCTCACCTGCCCCTGCACCCAGAAGTTTTCCTCTTTCATTTGTTTGTGACAAACAAGCTCCTTCTGATCCAAACAAGTGTGTTTCAGAAGGTTTTAAACTTGCAATTCCTGTGAATACCCTCAGTTTTGACAAAGAGGAACTTTGTCAAAAAATTCTTAGCCTATGCCAGTCTGAAATTTACTGCCTCTGGACAACAGCATTTAATAATGCCCTCTTTAACCTCAAGAACAGTCTTCTGAAAAACATGAAGGAAGTTGGTATCAAGATAGCAAAGCCAGTTACCCAGGGCTCAGCCCTGCCATTTGCTAAGAGCAAAGTACCAGCTGAAGATACTATGGCATGTCTTGGTACAAATATCACAGTTGCAAAGAAATGTGGCCATACATGAGGTGCACTCCCAGCTGCCTATCTACTGTGATCACACTGGTGCTTAAAGGAGTTGTCATAAAGGATTCAGATACCGTATGTCAGCCACTTCAGAGTTAGAGGCCACATGCCTGTCCTTAGGATGTAGTAAATTCGAGGCAGGCCAAGAACACTTGTGCTTAAACAGCAAAAAGTTACCACTGGGATAGAGCAAGACCATAGATTTTTATTACATAATGCTCAGAATCACACCTTAACTTCCACTGCAATAAGATTCCTGCATCCCAAAATAACACTAGCTGTTAGGGACGCAGCTTAAGGTATGATTCCTGAAGATACATTAAAACCAAAGACTAAATTTGGTGTTTAAATGCTGTCCTGAATAGTTCTTTCTGTGAGTAGGGACCCATATAGTAACACCAACTAGAGATAGGATTAGAAATGTAATATCACAATGAAAGTGTTACGTTCTTTTTTCTTTTGAAACGGTAACCTCTATATTAAGTCATTAAATAGGTGTTACTTCTTCCACAGCAAGAAATAGAATATGTCTGTAAAAAACAAAAAAACATGAGAAAATTTACAGTCAGGGGAATGTACAAAGACCAGCAAGAAAATTAATAAGAAGTCACAGTAAAACTGACAGGAAGAAATAAGAAAGTTTATCTGGACAGAATATGGACAATACAAACTCTTTTTTGCATTCCATATATATGTCCATCAGTAGCTTCCATTTAAATTGTTCTCAGTCTTCAGTCAAAACCAGATTTTCCTGTCTGATGGACATGAAAGATGAAAGCTCAAATTCACATCTGCAAATTAACTTTGTTCTTTCTGCTTCATACATCAGCTATTATGTGCAACATTATTTCTGGAATTATATCTTAGCTTACAATTTGATGATTATGGTGCATGAGGGAAAAGAAAATGCACCTTGCTCTCCCACAGCTACATTTTTATTGACTCCACAGTGCTGAATGGGGAAATTTCTTTTTGTCAGCAAACTAACCAGGGCTGACTAGGAAGGTTTAAAGGGTGCAGATCTGACATCAGCAATCAGTTGATGTTTGCAATTGCACTCTCACCACCAATGCTCCACAGCATTTCCAGCCTAAGATTTATCACTATGAAACAATACGAAGTAATCTTTCCAATGGTTTGCACTGGTTCCCTAGCTTTCAGATTTTGTGATATATGACCAATCCTCCCTAGGAAAGTCTATAGCCTCCCAGTTTAGTCTTCCAAATTCCAGAACCATGAGACCAAATATGAAGCAAATCTTTCAGCTTGCTCTCTCAAAAATTCTCTGAGGCATCTAGCAAGATCTTTCCTCCTCTTCCCCCAGACTTCTCAAAATCTTTGACTCCTAAAACTGGGTTTGTGTCTTCAGAGATAAATTCTTCAATGGTAAAGTCTGATTAAAAGTAAATCACCCTTGTTCTGGAAAGAGGAAACTATTGAAATAATTTCTTACTGAATTGAAAAGCCAAAAGTCCAAAATGCCAGAGGACAGACGACAAAGGCAACATTGATAGATTTTGGTCTTAATTCATCAGTCAGCACTGTTAAGAACTGTGGGTCTTGTAGAGAAGTTTGCAGTAGAAAAATAGAGACAAAAAAATACAATCCTGACATTTCCACAAGACATGAAAACCTCAGGCATGTACTACAACAGCCACACCACAGTTGCTAGCTTATTAATAACCAGTTTTATATTTCAATAGAGCAGGTTGATAACAAATTATGTATGGAACTAATGGCATTTTGTTCATCAGCAAGTTTTTTGACTCGTTGTTGTCTTAAGTGGCAGCAAACACATATTTTTATTTTCATTTTAGAAATAAATGCTGTGGTTCCAATAAACACATATCCATGTTTTCACCTGCAGAATTATTAGCCCATGTATTTTTGTATAGACTTTCTCTATGTATCAAAATATTACTAGAAAATTAAAAATTACAGACACAACGGAGATTTTTACATCACAGATTTTGTGATTTTATAATAGTACACGAACATAACTTATATTCAGTAGCTGTATTTATGTATCCCTGATGTTGTTTGCTTTGTTGCTATTACATATTACATGGGAAAATTAATTATATAGCTACCGTTTTTTCATTTAAATCATCCTCCTGATCAATGTAGATTTTCATGTCACTATGGGGGATTAATAATTTCTCTATTTTTTTCTCTTGATCTTACTACAATTCTCCTACATTTTTCTACCTGCTATGTACAAACCAGTTCACTGAGCCATCTTCCTGAGCTATCCCAGTCAAACGTGAATCATTTTGCTTACTTGTATTGCAATGCCACATTCTTCACAGCTGCAAATCATTACTTCTCATCATTTTACTCACCTATGCTTCTTTGTGTTGCTCTAGTAAATGAGGATTATCGTTATGCTGATCCTCACAAAATGGCTGAATTCATTTGCCTTCAGTTGTGTTTGTCATTAGCTGGTAACTCCAGGATTCCCTCATCTCCTGAAATTAATCATCTTCTCTTACACAAATAAGATGAACTTTTCAGTGGCTGCTGCAGTTGACATTTACCAAACTGGCACCAACTGTACTGCACGTCTGATGATTGCAGGGTCTTCTGGGTACCACTGGACCTTTAGAACATTGCAAGGAATCACTACCTTTGAAAAGGAAGACTTAGGCACATATAGATTCAAAGAGATGTTGACTGGCTAGAAAAGCTTTTAAAAGCCTGATTTGTCTTTTAGACCCAGCTGTAGATAAAGTTTCTTAAATTCAAAAGCACTTACACCTGTGTCTCCCTTTCCTTAGTCAACTTTTAATCTAATTGAAGTAAACCACTACTTAAAATAATTAAATGTCTTTCTTTCTTGAATGAATTCTGCCTGTAACCAAATGACACCTTTCTGAAAGTGAATGTTTAGCTATCACTATCCCCAAGAGTAGAAACAATGCTTAAATATCAGTAATTTCTTGTGTCCCACTTTCTAGCCACCACTTTTAAGTCCACCTACAACCTCCCTCTATTACAATATGATTTTACCTATACACACTCAGGTTCTTGTGTTTCTCATATTTGGAGAGACTGCGTTGGCCCCTGGAGCTTTGCTAGTCTTTAGACATTTTAATATCCTTATCATCTGTTCTAGTACGATCTTGATTTCCCTCAGTATTTCTTCTACCTCTCATAGGAAATCTACATCCATTTCCAGCATCTGCCACCCACTCTTTTGTGAATATTAAGGCAAATCATCAATTTAATGTCTAGAAGTTCTGACCATTAATTATACTAGTTTCTTACTCCTGCTAACTTTATGGACTTCTCCTGCAAAGTACTTTAAAATTACTTCACAAAACCAATCAGCATGTCTTCTCCCATGTTGACTTTCTATAGACTGAGGGTTCCCACAAAGAACAGGTGTTTGCATTCTTCTACAAAAGCTAAAAAGAAATCTATCGTGTGCACTAGGGTTTTTTTTTCCAAAGTTCCCATTAACCTCTTGTTCTCAACAGTGGCATGTAGTAATTGCCTTGATCATCTGTATTAAACCACTGATTTTTAGGGAGCCTAACCTTTTCTTGCAAGCATTTTGATATAGTCAGTCTTGCAATAGAACTTTTAATAGTGAAGATTACTTAAAATTCAAAGTAACCAGCTAAAGCTTTTGAAAAAATCTAATGGGATAGCAAAAGTATCTGTCCAAAAAAAATGGACAGAAGTGAGTTTCTGTCACTACGACTACTCACACTGTACTTTTGTATACAAGCGCATACATTTGTATGCATCTGTAATATTTTTTTACTTCTTCTATTGTCCTCATTTAGACGTAAGATTCTTAGTTTTCCACATTAGAAAGCACCACTGACACAACTTCCTCTCAACATCAGCCAGTGCTTCCCTTTATATCTATAAAAACTTGTCTTACATGTCTCCAGAAATTGAGATCACATAATCTTCTCTGTAAACAAGTCAATGTCATATGTGATACACGTCAGCCTAAATTTCGTAGATGTTTCTGCATAACATCTTTAATGAATGCCCATTTATATTCATCCACAAAACTAGAGGTCTTGTCCAGTCTGTCATAATCTACCACAAATTTCCACCATCATACCATCTGTTCCTCTGCTGAACTCTTATCTCCTCACACAAAATCCACTAGAACAAAAGCATCAGCCTCTTTGACCAGTGCCTGTTGACGATTTTCTGAAGAATCAGATGTAAGATATTTGCCTTCATCTTCAAATTCCCTCTCATTTTTATCCTGCCTGTCATCTCCAGTGAGCTCTCCCTCCAGTTAGTCCATAATGTTGGCTTCCATCACCCATTTGTCAGATATTTTTAAACAAGCTCCTCTGTGATTTTTTTCCAAACATCTGCCACACAACCTCATTATCTTCCTTCAAATCCCTCATTAAAACTCTCTTGCTGTGATGCTGACAAAAAAACATGAGAAAATTTTTAAGCTAATAATGCACTGAGGCACTTTCTTTCATACTGACCAACATTGCCTCGTTTGTTTCCTTGTGTTCCTTTAGCTGTCTGGATCCATGCGCTGTCTCTTATCTTAAATTTGAATCACAGCCTCCTCATGTTGTCCTGGTTTATGACTTATAGCTCTTTGGTGCTGATAATATAAATAATAATCAGAAGAAAAGGCTTTTCCTTCTCATTATACTTTCCTAGCTCCTAAAAACATGTTCACACTTCCCTTTTGTGTTAGTTTCTAGCAAGTAATTACATAAAGCACTATAATATAATCTCAAAGTCCTCTCTCCCTTTTCAGAAGGGAACACACAAGTGAAGGACTCATTCATCCTCTATTCAGAAAGAACATTTGAAAGGGAGAACTATGGGTAAGAGAGAAAAGCTTGTGTTTCAGCACATTTTTTTCCATAGAAGACAGAGAAGTTTAACACCATTTTCTCTCCACCCTGTTCCTATCCTTTAGGACAGAACAGATAGGATTCTCTTCAAGGAAAGGATGAGGACTTTCTTGTGGATTACCGATTTCCTTTCCTGACTGCCACTACTTGCCATGTAGCATCCAAGTCCTGCTGCTTTTGAAGGCACACACTCCTGCTCTGGCACTTCCCGTGATAAGGAAAGTCTTTTTCTTCAGGAAGAGAAAGAATTTTTTGTTCCACTGATCATGGAGAACAGAATGAAAAGCAAATGTTATTCTAATCACACATTTCACAGCCTCACAGCTCAACATTATTTCCATGCTCTGGTCTTAAATTTATTTGTAATCCTCCATAATATACACACCCAAAGGAGCCCTGCACCTGCAATAAAAGGAGCCTTTCCTATAAATGAGCTTCCTCTTCATGGATCTCAGAGTGACAATGAGGGTTGATGTTCCCAGTTTGGCTTTTAAGTCATATATAATATGTCCTTAGCCGCTATATCTTTCCTTTTACACTTTGGCTCTTTCTGCCCTTTTTGCCAGATTAACCTAACAGTCATGCATTGCTCAAGGAATGACCCTTGTTCACAAGAAGGGTAGTTATTGCTCCAATCTGACACATTATCACTGTGGATACTACACAGAGATGTAGAAATTACTTAGATAGAAGTACAATTCATTAACATGTTCAGCTGATAATTGTCTATCACCTAGCGAAGAACTTCAGCATCTTTCTAACAAGAATCAGCTCTGAGATAAATGTATAAATTTATGCACCTATCAAATTATCCACGGGTATCAATAAGTTATACAGCAGTTACTCATTTTTGTATATAAGCCATCATTTTTGCCATCTCTGTGTTCTGTGTAGACAAAAACACACAAAGTCACTGACTTTATATCTTGCTCGAGTGAGATAAGACTATGGGAAAAACTTGATACTCTATGTTTTCATTTTGTAAACAAAGAATACTAATAACATAAGCAGACAAATTATATCAGTTATGCTCATGAAAGACTAAACTCTGTGTCCTATCCTTTTAATCAGAGTTATGAAAAAATGTTTTAATTATGAGAATTTAAGTAGTCATAGAGATTTAGTAGTTCATTAATCCCACAGTACATCCATGGGAGGTAAGCCTGCACTTGCAACTCAAGCACTAGGCAAAGCCAGAGGCTATTTTAGCACAGAAGTTTGGAGTCAACATGGAGCGGGTGTAACCTTCACCTCTTCAAGCAGCATTTCAGAATTGCAGCTGTGGAGTTTCTTTGTGCTACTAGGGGAAGGAGGCAGCTCCATACTGTTAGCATAATCTCACTTTATAAAGACAGCAAATGCAAATGTACTGTCCTTCCTTTGATTCCATGTCGATAACATTGTGTTAAGCCTGATCAACCGCTCTCCATTTAATTGTAAATTATTATCTCAAGATAAATTCAACTCTTTACAACTTCCACATCAGAAACCTATTGGAAAAAAAAAATAATAACAGTCCTGTAGTCAGAACCTACTCGTGGTAGGTATGCAACTGATGGATACATGTCATAAAAGAATAGACTTTCACTCCATGCAATGTATACAAAAAGGTTCATGTGCTATAAACATAACGGAAGCTCAGCTTTGACAGCTCACAGTAAGGACTTTCTACTCACACAAATATTGCTAGCAAACTTTTTTTACTTAGTCCATGTGGTTTCAGAGAGCTACCCAAATCTTAAAATGTTGAGGCACCTTAAGAAGAAACTCAAATGTTCTTGGAGGAAGGAAGGAAAAGGAAAAGGAAAAGGGAAAGGCAAAAAAGGATAAAGACCAAAAAACCCCCAACAAATCAAAACCATCAATAAACCATAATTTCTCTTTAACTTTTTGTAATTTTCTCCACTGGGTTTTGACCACTTCCCTAATATAACTTTCAATGTATCTTATGTCAATATCAATTTCAATCTCTCTCCAAATTCCATCAGACATCTTCACCTGAAATTGTGTTCTGATTTATCAAGGAATGATCTTGCAAGACAGCATGAAGGGTAATTTAAGTGAGGTGAAAAAATGTAAAGTAACAACAAATTAAGATATTAAACCTTGGTTGAGATTATTTGTGTAATAATGAAAATAAAGAAAAAAAAACCAAAAAAAACCTCAAAACAACAACAAAAGAAAAAAGAAACAAAATCAAAACAGAAAACGCACAAAATTTTATCAAGAAAAGCAATATTGTCATCATGAAAAAATGCAGTTAGGGAGGCTAATCAACTACCTGATCTACAGTCTATGGACCCAGTTTAAAGCTGTATACCATGGACAGTGGGATTGAGCGCGCCCTCAGCAAGTTTGCCAATGACACTAACTTATGTGGTTTGGTTGATACACTGGAGGGAAGAGATGCCATCCAGAGGGACCGTGACATACTTGAGAGGTGGGCCAATGCCAACCTCATAAAGTTCAACAAGGCTACACCTGGGTCGGGGCACCCCCAGCCACAGCTACAGGTTGGGCAGAAAAAAGATTCAGAGCAGCCCTGCAGAGAAGGACTTGGGGGTGTTGGTCGATGAGAAACTTAACATGAGCCTGCTTCAGTGTGTGCTCACAGCCCAGAAACCAACAGTATCCTGGGCTGCATCAAAAGAAGCGTGACCAGCAGGTCAAAGGAGGTGATCCTGCCTCTCTAAAGACTCTTGTGAGACCCCGCTTAGAGGACTGTGTATCATTCTGGTGTCCTCAACATAAGAACATTGAGCTGTTGGAACAAGTCCAGAGGAGGGCCACAAGGATGGTAAGGGAGCTAGAGCACCTTCTATACGAAAACAGGCTGAGAAAGTTGGGGCTGTTCAGCCTGGAGAAGAGAAGACTGCGTGGAGACCTCATAGCAGCCTTCCAGTATCGGAAGGGGGAAGCCTATGCTGGAGAGAGACTCTTCATCAGGTACTATAGTGGCAGGACAAGGGGTGACAGGTTCAACTTAAACAGGGGAAGTTCAGGTTAGGTATAAGGAAGAAGATCTTTACTGTGAGGGTGGTGAGGCACTGGAACAGATTGTCCAAAGAAGTGGTAAATGGTCCATCCTTGGCAGTGTTCAAGGCCAGGTTGGACAGGGCCTTGGGCAACATGGTGTAGTGTGAGGTGTCCCTGCCTGTGCAGGGGGGTTGGAATTAGGTGATCTTAAGTTCCTTTACAGTTCTTTCCAACCCTAACCATTCTATGATTCTATGATCTTTTGAATAATTCACTCAGGTAAAAAGTTCAGAACGTTCTGTCCAATAAAGCACAAAGCTTTACAGTTCATTTAAACTATGTTTCTTTATGCACAAGTGGCCTTATCTCCATTATGCATCCAAGGGTGCACAATCACAAAACAAGGTGGACTATGACAGAAAGAGACATGACCTGTTCCAGTACACAAAATATATGCATTAACAGTGCTCACTTATTTGGGGAAAAGTAAAATGGGTATAAAATGTCAAACTGCCAAATGAATCCTTAACTTAAAATAGATGCTCGTTACTTTTGAGGGTTTTATTTTGCACTTTTCTGCTGTAGAAATAAAGGATTAAGAGGAAAAGGAAAAAATGTAACCACTTACAGAAACAGCTCAAGACAAGATACTACTGTTAAACCTAAGACATGCAATTTGCAGGGCATATGGGCCCATGTGATTTACAAACATCTATCACTGACCTGCAAGGTAACATAAATTATTATTAATAAAGGCTTTGATAACTCAGTTTTTGAAGGAAGTAATAGGTAACAAACTTATAGATAACTAGACAATACAAATCTAGTGGTCAAAAGCAACTGAAAAGATTTTCTAAAGCCCAAGCAAAAATACAAATTTTATGAATAAAATTTATCAGAAACTTACATCACCCCATGTACCTGGAACCACTTTGTAGAGAGGAGACTGAATTAGCTGAAAGATCCCAATACCATGCCATCTTCAGGAATTTTCAAGATAAAAGAAAATTCAAGGAAAAGTATAATGATATCATCCTGTATATTTGGGAATGGTCAAAGTACTGCAAGAACATACTGTCCCAATCTGGTGTTTACATTTCATAAGAAATGTTGATAAACTGCAGTCAGTTCACAGAAGAGCCTTGAACATGTTTAGTAGATCAAAAGATCTGTTCATAACTAAATACTCCAAGAGCTCAATACTTTTACAGAAGATTAGGAAAGGGCAGTACAAAGTCACAGCTTCCAGAAATATATTGTCGTGGTTTAAGCCCAGCCGGCAACTTGGAACCACGCAGCCGCTTGCTCAATCCCCCCTTTCTTCCTTCCTCCCCCCGCTCCCGGAGGGATGGGGAGGAGAATCAAAGGAATGTAACTCCCACGAGTTGAGATAACAGCACTCCAGTAACTAAGGTATAATACAAACCACTACTGCTACCAATAATAATGATAAGAGGAATAACAAGGGAAAAGGACACAACCGCTCACCACCCGCCGACCGATACCCAGCCCGACCCGAGCAGCGATCTGGGCCTTCCGGGTAACTCCCCCCAGTTTATATACTGGGCATGACGTGCTGTGGTATGGAATACCCCTTTGGCCAGTTCGGGTCAGGTGTCCTGCCTCTGCTTCCTCCTGGCTTCCCCTCCTCTCTGGCAAAGCATGAGACTGAGAAAGTCCTTGGTCAGCGTAAACATTACTGAGCAACAACTAAAAACATCGGTGTTATCAGCATTGTTCCCAGACTGAAAGTCAAAAACACAGCACTGCACCAGCTCCTAAGAAGGAGAAAAAATGACTGCTGTAGCTGAACCCAGGACATATATCCACATACTGTGGACTCTAACTTTGAGCTAATATGCTACATGGACAGTGTGCTGGTGTAATCAATGTGATACTGAGGAATATGAAAAGGCTGAAGGATAAGGTGCAAGTCTACCAAGACAACACAAACTTCAGGGAGAGAATGAATCAGAACAGATTTACTAAAAACATGAGTAGCCTTTGTGTCTTCAGGACATAGTTAACTGCATGTAGAACACTATATCCACTCTCAATTGCCTTGGTACAGGAGGGATGTTAACAAATTGGAGGCAATCCAGAGGATTGCTGTGAAGATGGCTAAGGTGCAAAAGGGTATAACATGCAAGGTTGAAGAAACTGGGTTCAGTCTGGAGAAAAGTCTAAGGAATAACTTAATTGCCAGATTTCTACTACCTAAGAGGGAGCTATAGAGAGAGGATAGAGACAGGCTTTCCTAGGAAATATGTGTAAAGACAAGAAGCAACAATCAGAGAAATTCCTGTGGAAGATGAGAAAAAAAATCCTGAGCATGTTTTGAAAACAATTAGATATATTAAAAACTGGTTACAAAATCTGAGAAAGAAGAGTTGATTAATACTGAGAAGTAAAACTTTGGTAAGACTTTAGGTGATAAACTGGAAGGCGGAGGCAAATGTTATCATATTAGCTAAGAAATATAGGCAGTTGGTGTAAAAAGGATGACCATCACTCTTCCATGAAATCTGTAGCTATAAGGTCTAGATTTTTAGTATCCAGTGGCACTAGAAATTTTGCTTACCAAAATTTTCTCGTGAAGCTATTTTGTACCTTTCCTTTGAGCATTAGGCCTAAATGGTCAGAGAGAGAAGGATGATTTCGAGAGAAGTGTTCTTCCATTGGAAAGTGGATGTTTATATCCATCATTGATTTTCTGTAGGAGCTCACTGAAGTGTAGATTTGTTCAATTTTACCAATTTCCCTTCCCAGTTTCCATAAAGGCTTTTGGTGTGCTAGGTGAAATATATTATATTCTGGGAAATTCAAATACAATATTATGGGATTTCAATGGTTCCTTTGGAGGAGATACTTACTATGGTATGATGGTGAGCGTTGGCAAATTGTACATTTGTTCCTCAGGCAGGAAGGGGCCTATTCAGAGGACTATAGTTTGTAGAGAATTTGCTTTTGATGACTGAGTTTAGGGAGTCTGAGACTGTGCAAGAATTTTACATGGGTATCAATGCATGAAGGAAGGAATATCAATTATGAGAAAGTCTGATAAAAGATTAAAATGGAAATCATTTTATTACAAGAAATGCAACTACAGAAATATGGTAGGAGTATTTAGACAAACTCCATAGAGAGAGAAAAGGCTAACAACAAATGGCCACTTTCCAGGCAGCTGAGCCAAATTTTAAAGAGATTCAAGAGGCAATCAGAACTCTTAGGAATAACAAGCACCAGGTGTCGACGTCAACAGTGTTGCCACTGAAATGTTAAAAACAAGAAGCTGTAATCTTGGAGACTTCATCCAATAATTTGTTTGATATGGAAGTATGTGAAAATGCTAAAGGAACTGAAGAAAACAGGCATATTTCTAATTTCAAACCGGAAGATGAAATGTAAAGAGACAGTCTGCTTTCTCTACTTATTATGATTCATAGAATCCTAGCTTTAAGAGTTTTATACAGATTTTGCCCTTACAGGCAACAAACAATAGGAGAATGGAAGTGTTTCCAGGCATGTATAACATTTCATAAATTTCATCTCTATGTATCAGACATTTTCAATGCCTCAGTGACAAAGGAAAATTGTGATATGATCAGCATACATATTTTAAATAGATTTTAAGAACTGTGTGATAGCATTTTCCAACACGGTCTTCATACTGCAGTGAAAGAGCTGTCTGGTAACATTATTAGGGTGGTAAAATTGTGTGTATATGATAGAGAAGTAGACTATGGCATGGGAAATTCTTGAGCAGTTTGCCAGCTATATGGGATTATGAAAGCAAAACTGTGTCTTTGGAAAAGGTCTGGTAGGAATGCGTAGGAAGTTTATAAAAATGTAGGGTAGAAAAATAAAAGCTAGGTCCGAAGCAAATTCTGCAGCAAGCCATACAGCCAGAGAATTCTGTGAAGACATTCCAGTCATAAATCTCTTCGGAAACCATTCTTATACTGTTATTGCATAACCACATAAAATGCTGACCAAGGAGAAGGCAGAAAAATATGGCAAGCGCTACTAAGAATCTTTAATGTCAAGGTGATGAAAAAGCAGAAATGAGGATCTGAGCTCGATTCATCACAGTGATATTCCAATTTTATAACAGCTGGCCTTTATTGAAATTGTTTGTTTCGTGAGCATAATTTCAATAGTGAGTTATGGTGAGTATAAACTCAGTAGTGAGCTGTTTATTCATTGAGGTAGACCTTCCTTTGTTATGGTTGTCATTTATGGCCTGCACTTGGAGTCATACCTTGTCTGAGATATGTTTCTGAATTATTGTCACACTTGATACTGTACTTCATTACACTAAAATTTTTCTGATGGCTGATTTTAATATTCATATGAAAGATGCAACTGTACTTTGTCTTTATTCTGTTTGGATTTAATTAAAGTTACCTGTCTGAATGATTTTTGCCTTCCTTTTTGCTTTCAATGAATATTTACTGCCCCTCTTTTTTATCTAGTGATTATTGCTCTAGGCAACTGTTAGATCCAGTTAGATTGAGTTCTTTTGTTACTAGTTTTGGTTTGATGAGTCATATAGTTATTTCAAAATCAGCAGAAGAGGCACCTGATATTCTTATTGGAGAGTAGCATATCTTGTCAAAGATAATTTCTTATTCTTGTACCTATTTGAAAAATAACTTCTAATAGGAAGAAAGCTGCAAACAGACATCTCTGAGCCAAAAGAAGGGTAAATAGGTCACTGACCTTGGAAAAGAAACATGTGGAAATCAAAGCTGTCATGTAGCATTTCATTATTATGAGATTTTCTTCAAAAGACAAAGTTTGTCCCTGCTTCCTTTCACAGATCATCAATAGCTTTTTAATCAAGAAAAATTAGCTGAAGATAACATAATTTATCTAGGGCTATATAATGATCTTTATGTTTCCTGAATACACTGTCATAACTAAAAGATCTATGTTCCCCTTCTTTCATTTATTTGCCATTTCTTCCTACCTTAATGTCTGGCTACTGTGTTATGAAAATTATAACCAAATATTACAGCTGAGAAAAGAATTGAGATGTCTTTTGAAATAATAGAATAAAACTCAGCTCCTGCTAGTCCTTTCTTAGAAAAAATACCAATCTATAGATCAACTTACAGAGTGCCATAAAGTTCAACAAATTTAGTCTTTGTTGAGCCAAGAGGAAAAAAAAAAACCAGAACCCAACTGCGTATTAGTAAGATTTTTCTAATCCTTTGGGATTCAAATTGGAAATTGCTGAATTACATCTCATTGTTTAAAATTAGACATTTTCAAAAATATTGGTTTAAATGCACATCTGAAACCAAAAATCAACTCTACCTGCCAGTGAACAGTGCCATTTATGAAAGAAGATTAAATGGAGTAAACGTATTTCTTGAGAGAAAAACTCAGTGGAAACAGGAAACTCTGTTTAAATGAGGTATTCCTGAATAAGTCAAAAAAGGAAGTGTGGCTTACAGGGTGCTTGTTCAAAATACCAGAGTATATGATATTAAGATAGGAGTTCAATGCTTTAAACAAAATCCCTGTGTTCATCTGAAGAGGTTTTTTGTTTGTTTTGATTTAAAGAGCAAAATTTTCTGTCTACCCAAAGCCAAGAAATTCAAAGGTGTAATCCAAATCTATAATCAAACACAATATAAATTATGCAGATGTATTGTTAGATCACCTAAACAAAAAACACCATCACTGCACTATTAGTCTAATCTGAATTTTAGGAAAAACTACCTAGTTTTCACAGCATCTGGCAACACTGAATACTTAAATTTAAAAAAAAAAAACCACACTGATACTATAATACATGTAGAATTCTTACATGTACCTTTATGAGACCACCTTCTATTGTTTCTATGGTGTAAATATGTAATTTTACTACCTTGACAAATATTTATTCTTGACTATTAACTGTAATTGTGCCTAAGGAAGAGTAACCAGTTCTTTGTCGGAGTTTGTTTTTTGAGATCCTCCTATATACTTCGCATTTAGATTTTGACTGTCTCTTCATTGTCTTCTTTATTCCTTCTTTACACCTATTATTAACGTATATCTCCACATCATAAGGTCTGATTACCTGGAGCTATGACTTCCCCAGAGAGAGAGAAACAAAAAATATCTCATGAATATACTTGCACAGAAGCATTCACACACCTACACATGCACTAACCAAACAGGTATAATGCACAGTAATATTATTTCTGAAACAATATTGTGCCTGATGTCAAATAAATACACCCAAGAGTACATCAAGAATAAATACAACAAATTCAAAGTAATTTATTCAAGACTTCATGGACAGAAATGCTCACTAAACAAAAGATAAAATATGGGATATCTTGTATGTCTGGTTTTAGTCCTTTTGCTGAAATACTTGTCTCTCATAGTGTTCAGAAATGTAGACTTTGCCCGTGCAAAGGCACACTTACTCAAGAGCTCTGTAACCAGGAATATGGAGCTAGCTGAAGGTTGACAAATGTCTCTAAAATATTACAAAAGCGTCAGACACACATTATATGTTTAAACATAGCCATCTAGTATCATTTCAGATACCCTGTTATCCAAGATACCAGATAACCTAAGGCAACAAAAATTACTCTACGCAACTAAATTTAGATACATGAATCTGTCTCAGAGTGACTACCTGCAGAACAAGCTCTATTTATCCCACACTGTCCTGTTGATACACTTCATCTAACTAAAACTACCTAGGCTGTGAGTTTCAGCTAAACCAGATATTCTGAAAATTGTCTCAAAAAAATATGTGCTTATAAGATTTCCCATCCTGTTTCCTGTGATTTTTGTCTGTTTAAATGCTGTTTATTCCAATATGGGTCTTTACCTTGCAATTAACTATGAAAGACTGTGTTTGTATTCCTATATAGAATTGCAGCAGCTCTGCACTGGTCTCGGGATTCTGTCACAGACCTGATATTCTCAGGACTAGGTTACTTTGGGTCAGGAGCAGATGACACTTATAGGTCTTTTTAGATTAAATACATAGCAAATCAACAGTTCCAAAGCTGCTGGGAGTTTTTGGCCAAAGCAAAAACTATCATTCTTCTTGAGAATTTGATGTCTAAAAAGGAGAAAATTCTCTTAGAAATACATTCAGTACTAGCTTTTATCATTATGTCAGCTGGAGAAATTAATTTCATAATCTCCTCGATGCTGCCTCAATTGTAAATAGATCCCTATCAGTTTGCGGCACCAGACAGCAGTGTACTCTTCAACTTGCAACTGCACAGTTGACCTGGTAAAAACAGTATCACACACTTCAGGCAGGAAAAAAAAAAAAAAAATAGCCTGACCTGTCAGCAAAAGTCTGAACATACATATGCCAATGCATCTATACTATGAACTCGCAAAATCTTTTCTCTATATGATATCAAGATCAAACTCTAACATGGAACATATTATAGCTAAAGGTGAATCACAGTGGTGATATGAAACTACAGTAAATCTTAGAAATTTATGCTGAATGTCTTTCCTAGCTAGACTCCTCAACAGGCCAGCTGCGGGAAACATTCATCGCAGAAATAATTTTTAATTATTTCAGCCTCTAGAAATATCTGTAGTGCTATTTGGTTTTTTTACAGAGCCAATGCACCACTGTAACATAAAACCCTCAAACCTTGGGCTTAATGCTACCATAACTTAGCTTTTTAATTCACCCTGAAGAAGCAGCACAGAAAAGGCTAACATAAAGGTACCAGCTGCATAACTCAGTCAGTGAATAGCTATAAGCAAGTAACCCCCATAAACCTATTCTTAAACATAAGATGAAGAGAAAAAAACCTCTTTTAATGAAAAAGAGAAAGAGGGTGTTTCAATTGCTATCTAGATTAAATATGATCTTGGCCAATGGGTGCTCCCAGAAAGAATTACCCAATAGCACAGCCTATCTTGGGTCTCAGGAGACCTTTGCTGAACAAAAGGAGTACCTGAACTAAAGAATCTCAGGATTTAGAATTACAGACTGCGCAGAAGGGAAGGCCAATTGTCAGAGAAATAACTGAAGTAAAGATAGAGAAAAATTTCACATAGATGTATAAACTAAGACGAAATGGTGGAGGAACTGCAGAAGATTCGTGTTACGACAGTCACTGTCCCCAAAACTCTTCTCTCACATCCTGCTTTACTGCATCCGAAGGGACATTGGTACAAGATTAAGGGACTCCATGCAGAACATTACTCTCACCTGAGTAGGCTCAGTTGAGTTCCCCATGCAGACTTTCTGCATCTACTTGCTTTTGCCCCAAACCACTTCATTATTTCAGCTGCCTGGAGCAGTAATTTGTGAAATTCCTTTTAAACTGGGGCATACCTAAGAAACAGAATGTGGAGGACACTATCCAGGACATGGATGTCCACATGGGTTTGCCTCCTTATTAGGTATATTAACTTGATGGCTATTCCATGTCCATTTCTGCTCAGAAGGTAAAGAAAATCCACAATAAAAAAGGACAGAAAATATAGTTTACTCTTATAATGCAGTGAATTATCTGGAAAACATCAGCAAAGAACTCACCTGACTCACAATCCACCATACACTTACATAGGATCAAGAACAGCAGTCAGATGGGTGATTATAACAGTCTGCAGATTAGGGTGCCTGCGAGTTACAGTGGCAAACTTGGCAGAAGAAAGGAGGTGTAAAGAGTGATCAAAAGAAGTGAGAAATGTCAAGAAATCTAAAGCAAACTTATTGTCCTAGCTGTGTGTAATGGATAGATGAACCATCTCAAAGGAAATTAAGATTATTCTCACATCATACTCAGAGAACAGAGTTCTGCAAGAGATTTGGCTCGAGGTATCCGCAAGACGAGGAGCTGAGTAAGGTGATTATCAGAGTTTGGTTGTTTCACTGAGGGATGGGCTGGAAGTCAAAAGGAACAGGATAAGGAGGGAGGTACCTACTCCGATAGGTGAAGCTCCTGGTTAGCTTTGAAGAGACCAGCCCGATCACAGTCCTAGCTCTGCTGCTAACTTTGTGTCATTAGGCATTTAATTTTCTTTCTCTGCTATTCTGTCTTCCCTGCCATTTATTCTGGAATGCAACCTGCTTAGGATAGCAGCTGTTCTTATATATTTCCTAGAACAACGGGGCTCCAATCTCACAGGACTCTTCTAGCACTCCTAGAATACAAGTAATAAAGTCTCCAAATTTAGCAAATATTTATTGAGTTCTCTTAGGTATTATAACTAATTACTGCCATTTTCCCTTAAAGAAATAATCCATCACTCTGCTGATGATAAAATAGCTTTTCAAACAATGGATTTTAAATCTGTCTATTCAGATAAATGATTTGTTCTTATTTCTTTCCTATTGCTTTATGCAAATTGTTTGCTTCCTTGTGGGACAAATCTAAACTCTCTAAATAGTGTGAACTGAACAAGTATCGAGCAGGTTCAGATTCTGCACAATATAACGAAGCAGAGAGATACCTATTTCTAAAGATATTGCATACATGCAAAGTCTACATTTCACTCATAAGTCATTAATAAAAGACGTGAGCTATGCAGGATATAACTACATAGTCACCTAATTTGACAGTGATATATTAACAGTAATATTTTTCTATTTCTTAGCTTCATGATTACACTCCAGTAATTCTACGTAATCCATTTCCACCTAATCTGTCTTTTAGTAGTGTATCATACAGTTTAACTACACTTTTGGTAGGCAAATATGTATTTTTAGGACTAGTTTCTTATTTCAAGTGGATGAGTTTAAGAGCCTAAATTCAGATATTCAAGAACTTGTTTTCCAGATATAAATAAGACCTCACAATCCACTCTCAAGAAAGAGACAGAAATTTCAGTTTGGCACCCTGCTTGAGAGGTTTGCCTACCTAGACACTGTTTACTTCAGGTAGTTAGGAAAGCCTTGCTCTAGTTACTATCACTGGAAAGATTCCCATGAATTTCATTAGTACTTACCACAGGCAGATGGCTAAAAAGTAGAAATAATAGCCTAAGAGAAGAAGGAAAAAAGCTTTCTTTTTTGTCTACATACACCAAACATGGAAAAGACCAATATAAACACATGCAAACCCATTTTAAGTTTCAGCTCTACAAATGTAATGTCATGTGATGTGAGTGAAAAGGAAATGCTAAAAATAAATTCTTTTATTATTGATTTATTTTTTGGAGGTTTGAAATACCATTCTATCTATATGCAACAATTTGAAAAAGATATTATTCTGATATTAAGGTGCTGATATACCTGCTGTAGCTGGAATTTTTTGCCTGATTTTCATAATTAGAAACTCACTTAGGGTAAGGGTTTAAGAAAAATACCTTAGTGTAACAAAGGTGGATGGTAATTCAAGTTGAAATTCTAAAAAGTTATCTTTTATAGACCGCTCTATTATATTCTCATATGGTAAACCAGATCAACCTATGGTGGATGCTAAAAAGAGAGAGAGATTGATAATATAATTGTATTAGTTCTTCATTTACCCTGTTCCACAGGCATCATTAGTCTCAGGGACCATAAGTGGTTACTAGTTGAATGATAGAGGGCTAAGAAACCCACATTATTTGTCATATACTGTGGTGAGCATGAGCACATGGGCAATAACCACAGGTAAGGTGATAAGATATGTGGTTTCACTGATTGTTTCAGTCCTTGGACTATCAAGCATCTGATGGTCCCTAAAGCTACATCCATTCATTCTATATAAGAGTGTTCAAGGCTGCTACACATTGTACCTGTGGACTGAATTTCAGGGAATAGGAAACTAATTCGACTTATCTACTCTGAGGTGTGTAACCTTCATGATTTCATTGTATGACCAGCTTTTCCCTTGACTAGATTCAAGCTCCTTGTGACAGGTACTGTCTCTTTATGTACAGAGCTCCCAGTACAATGTGGCCTCAATCTCATTTGAAGCACCTGGGTCCTTGTAAAACTAAAACCATATAGAACCAGTAACTCTATCAAAGCAAATCATGATAGTTCCGGAGGCAGGATACACACACACACACCTGAGGACCTCATTCACATTTCCAAGTTCATATGGAGATGAAAGACCATAAATGTACTGAAACCCCATCCAACCGCATATGGTTCAGTCACAACTTTCTGTCACCACTGATGTCCACATGATGAAGATTAAAGGGAGAAAAAAGGAGATAGAAAAAGAAAGAAAATTAACATGGAGGCTGGAAAGACAGGTCAGTGAAGATCTTTCAGTGTCCAGGACTATGGGCACTAGAAAGGTGGTACAGAATTGTTCTTGGTAAATAAGTTCAAACAGTACTACGACAAAATAGTAAAGCCATAGTACTGCTCATGTAACACTTTCTTGGCCACGTAAGAAGTCTGAAGGCCCAGACTTTTACACTTTGATTTTGCCTTAGAGATATGATATTCTTATGCAGAGCCTCAGTATTAGTTTGTTTTCAGTCGATCAGTTTTTGAAGTAAGCTCAGAATCAAATTGCATCAAATTAACCAGTTCCACAAACTGAACTCCTGCTGATTGCAGTGAGCCTGCAAGCATCAAAACAGGACTTGGAGCTTCTAATTACCTTTGAGAATCTAAGCTGATTCCTCTGGACCAGTTTAGCATAGTTCCCACACACCCTCTGCTTATAAATCTGATTTTTATCCTTTTCAACAATACAAATAAAAAGGATAGAGACAGGTTTGTACTTTCAGCCATTGGTTTCTACTATCAGCATGATAATTACTTGTGCTTTTAATTTTATGTCTGCTATTACAGTAAGTGAATCTGCAATTATGTCTATCTATTAAAAACTACAATAAAAGGTCAGCAGGTTTTCCATGACAACAGTATTATTAAAGTTTGTATAGATTCACAATTCTTACGGATCTTTCCAAGTAGTACAAAAACATTCAGTTTAGCAAAGACAATAACTGATAGAAGTAGATATATTAGTAATGGTTTAATTATGATTTTTAGCTTGCATCGGAACTATACAATATCAAATGGTGCTTCTAAAGTGATGCAAGACAAGCAGAGTATGAAACAAAGAAACAAACAAACAAAAATGTACCATTTGAGCATGAAGTTTGCTTAAAATACCCTTTTTTCTCATTTGTACAAAAGCTGTCACCAGATGGAACATTTTCTTGACTGCAATGCTCAAAGGTACTCATTAAGTCCAGCGAAAAAGGAAGTTCAGATGAAATCTGTATATAACCTTTGCCCACAACACTTCTGAGGTTCAGACCTATTCAGATAAATTGGGAGAAGGGCTTGTCTGAACCATTGGCTGGTGTTTTTGTGATTGTGTTACTCTGTGTCAGGTTGGCTGGCTGGATGGATATTTAACACAGACCACAGTACCTTAGTAGTCAAGCAGTTTGCAATCATTTGTTTGTCTTCAGAATATTTTATAATTAAAAGACTGTCATTTATCCTATTGCACAGCTGAAGGATGGAAACACACATGACTCAACTGATCTGTGGTCAGTACAGACTTCCAATTTAGTTTCTGTCACTGAGTGCAAAATCACAAAGCGTCATCACTGGGACCACCCAGACTGAGTAAAGGTGTCAGAACTGCATCCAGATTTATTAAGATTGAAACTTGAAATGTAGAGTTCTGCAATGCTTTAAAGGAAGAAAGATCCTTCCTCATAACCTTGAATAAGCTGCTTCAAATAAGCAGGTAAAGCCCACTCACTAACACCTTTTCAAACTGGGGCTAGTTGGGTCTTTGCACCTCTGTTCTGCAACAGGTATCCTAATTTTCCCGCCAGCAAAAAATTTCCTTCTCCACTCCTGGTGTAGGCAGGATGTTGGACAGAGACTGTGAGAAGTCTGTCTCTGCTTCCAATGCACAGCATCTTTAGCTACTGGATTGATGCAGGTACTTAAAACTATAATTTAATGCAAAATGACTTTCCCAGGGTGCATGGGACATCACAGAAACAAATCCAAAATTCCTGAGACGTTTGTCTGTGATGTCATCTTTCCTGATTGGCTCTAAATCAGTTGAAAAGCTGGTCTCAGATGATAGAACACATAGAATGGCTTGTGTTGGAAGGGAACTTAAAGATCATTATTTCCAACCCACCCATGGGCAGGGTGGAAACTTCCACTACACCAGGTTGCTCAAAACCCTTTCCAACCTGGACTTGAACACTGCCAGGGATGCGACAGCCACAGCTTCTCTGGGCAACCTCTGCTAGTATCACCACCCTCAGAGCAAAGAAGCTCTTCCTAATGTCTAATCTAAATCTACCCTCTTTCAGCTTAAAGACATTCTCCCTTGTCCTATCACTACATACCCTTGTAAAAAGTCCCTCTCCAGTTTTCTTGTTGTTGAAAGACTGTTATAAGGTCTCCCCGGAGCCTTCCCTTCTCCGAGTTGAACAAGCACAACTCTCTCAGCCTGTCTTCAGAGGAGAGGTGCCCCAGCCCTCTTTGACTCCCAGCTTAATTCTGCTGAATGCTTAAAACTAAAGAAGCCTGATTTAAGATGCACTGAAACACTGGGGAGTGAATTCCCACCAATATCTGTGACCAGAGCAAGTATGCACATGCAGCCTGCATATAAAAATAAAAAAATCCTTTCCAGATGCATATGCTCCATATAACTTTCAAGGCAGTACATTCAAAAAAAAAAAAAAAACACCACCACAACCAACAACCTCTCACATTTTATTAGGAAATTTGTAAAAGTCTTCTTATAATTTGAATTTCCCATTCAGGTTGATTTATAGGTTTTCCTGCGTGTTTATGGCTTTTTTAATGCTCCACTTTATAGAAACCATGAATACATCAGGACTTACACCAAGGACCTTGCACAAGTAGCTCAACATCAGCTGACAAAACAACAGTATGATTTAACAAGATTTTTTCTGCAGGTTTTCTCAATCTGCTTTGCACCAATTACAGAAGGCAGGGTCAGAAAGAAGGCTTAACCTAGAATTTTTTTTCAGAGATTTTATCAATGCCATGTTTTCCTGAACACTATTATGTTCTTAGCCCAGCAGAGGGAAGAAACGGTTTAAAACATATCACAGTAGGAGCTGACTTAACATTAAGTGTTAGATCACAAATTGCAGATGTGAAATATTCCAGCTTTGTTGTAGTGTTTGAAGACTTGTTCAGAATTGTTAAATAAAGCAACATGATTTTACTTTCATTTTCCTTTTTTAGAAATATAAAATAAACATGAAGGGATCACTGCATGCCCCTGTTAACACAGACTGAGTCAAAGCCTCTGAATGTATCACGATGTTGTAATGATTAGTTCAGAAAAAGACCTGCTTTGTTGGACATTTTTTTTTTAAATTGGGTCAGAGTAGGTCACTCCTAAACCTCCAGGCAACCAACAAAAACTATTTTTACACCAATGCAAAGTAATAATATAAATATTCAAATATGATCTAATTAGTTTTCTAAAAGCCAATGTCATTTTCTGCCAAAGCACAGATTATCATAATTTTAGCCTTCAAATTTGGGAAAGAACATTCATAAAAATCTAAATCATTAAAAACCCCTCCAAATTATGAAATGGAAATCCCATACAAGGATAATAAACACTTCATAGCCTTCTTAAGATAGATGGATAAAAATACTTCTAACCTTCTAAAACATTGAGGTATAATTGTCTGATGCTTTTTTCCCATAAACTTGTATGATTTTTATCAGGACCATTCAAAGAAGCTTATGATCTATTTTTAAAATTCTTTAGGCTTCCATAACAAACCTTTTCTGGTTTTTAGTGTTTTGATCTTCATGTTGAAAAATTTGCAAACTAATAGATGTCACTATATATATGATAGCAGTACACAAACATATCAGCAATATAGAATAATTTCCCTGTATACAACAGATGCTAATCTTTATGTTCTGTTCACAGATACTACAGAAAGGGAAATGCCAGCCCTGTGTATGACAGCAAACAATGTGGCTTCTAGTACTCAGCAGTAAATATATCTGGAATATGGACAGAAGGGGCACTCAGCCTGAAGATTCATCACCAATTTGATAGTTTGAAGTGCATATGGTCCTTTGGAGTATATTTGCTGTGATTACCCAGTTCAAGTCTTTTCCAACTATTGTATGTGTCATCAAATAACAGTAATGAAAATAACTGCAGCCATTATTACAGGGTTTAGGACTTTGCCATCTGTTGAATATTAGCCTTTGCCTTTCCCAACTGGCATGCTGTTGTGCCAAAATTGACACATAAGCAGTGTCACCATATTACTCTTGTATACATTTACATAGCTCTTTTATTTCCACATGTCCCCAGGAATTCCACAAAACAGTGTAAATAGAGCCAGTAATAACCAAGAAAACCAGTCAGGCAGAATAAATGTAGTTCAAGCACTGATACCCAGACACCATGGAATGTAGAGCTGGGGACTGCAGTTAATATTCACCATTGCAAGATATGCACACATGAAAAGCTAATGCTATGTTAAGATCTGAGAGTCTCAAACCCAGATCCTAACAGGTATTTTACTTTGCAATGTAAATATAAATGTAAAAACATCTGTAAAGAGTCTTAGGTGCAAGGTAATGTAGCATACTACAATAATGCCTTGCAGGCAGGACAATTAAATAGTGTATTCATAGAGCTATCCTTATAAAATTATCAATACTTGTCCTCATATATAACAAACTATCAGAAGCATTCCAGCATCTGAATGCCAGAAATGACTGCCCAGACCTCAGACCATAAAAATTTCTCGTTTTTTGTAGACTTAAGTCCCTTTAAAGATAAAAAGTGATAAAAATATTCTGATATCACAAGTTCCCTGAGCTTTGAGAGCTCATCAGTCACAAGACTGATGGACCAGGATGTATTATACATAGCAATAGGTACATTCCCACTGCACCTGCCATGTACAAGATCATTCTAAGCAAAATCCTCATTTATGCATTATCACTTGCTACATCACAGATGATTAAGATGATTTTGTAAAATTCAGATGGTACTTGCTGGCAAATGCTAGCTTTTAATGGTGACTACTTCAAAGGCAGTATGTAACCATCAGTTAAAAAAGACAAAAAAAAGTCAGGAAAAAGTACTGCATTGAATAATTTCAATAGGATATCCAGTCAACAGAGAAGAACCCTATCAAATATGACAAATCAACCACTAAAGACCTTGAGAGTATTCATTGCCTGGGCTGAATTGACTAGGAAAGGAAGGCGAGAGATAAAGACTGTTACACGAAAATGAAAAGATCTTTGGGAACATTCAAACTAATAATTTCCTGCACAATTTTATGCCTGGAATGTATCATCTGTGTTACATTTATTTTCAGAGGTTATTATTTTGGAAAAGTTATGACACTAGGGTTTCATTCTCCAGTCCATCAAAAAAAAAGGTAAACGGAGGATAACGTCTCCATCTATTGTCTTCAGCCAAGGAAGCCATCTTAAGCAGGAGTGTCACAGTTGTGAGTTTGACTGAAGATCAAACACAGCCAAGAGTGAAGGAGGTCCTTACAAAATTTTCAATAGCAAAAGCTCTCCTTTCTCACTTCTGAAAAGTCAGGTGAGCCATGAACATGTATAGCAAAAAATGTGCCACCTACAACCACATACAATACTAAATAAAACAAACACAACTTCACATCCTCTAGGCAGACCACAGGACGCAAAATGCAGCCTGATATTTCCTGACAAACTAACAGGGTTGACAGTGTTCAAATAAAATTATGGTAGCTTAGAATTCATAACCTTATCAAGAACCTATTATTACTTGAACTTCCAAAAAACAAAAGAATATGGTACTCCAGAAAACACTCTAACCATTAAAAACTTAGTATTGTTTTTTTCAGAACAAACCAAAGTAAACCAAAGATTACTATTAGAACTACAGTTATCAGGGAGAGCAGTTACTATAAACTGTAACTGCTGTCCCTGTTTTTGAAGACTGCTGATCTAGCAGCATATTGACTGCTCAGAGAGAAAAGAGGTTTAGAACAACAGAAATCAGCTTCTGTAAATCTAATTCAGTTTTCTTAATTCAAGACTCTCATGTCATCTTTATAAGCCTGAGTCCTTAAATTATATAAACTGAGCAGCAGAGAAAAGATGCATTAAAACATGTGTGAAACCACTACCAGGATTTTCTTCTGATTTTCCTCCTAGTTCCTTCTTAGCTTGCCAATGTGTCCTCACATATCATTGGTATTTTCCCTATTATCATTATCCAAGTTTTTAATTTTTAAAATAGATGAAAGTGAAGAAAATGGGCAAGAGTAGCCTCTTTCAGGTCCACCATTTTTGGAACACCTGATTTTCCAAATTATGGGAGGTGATTCCTCTGTTGCGGAGCTTATAAAAGAAAACAACTGAGCATGATCTCTTGAGGAGTAAAGTGGCCAGCGACCAATATGGTGAAAACTCATTTTCAGCTCATTTTCATACCCTCCCCACATTAATGCACAATGCAATAGTAGGTCTCTTGGGTTTCAGCTCTCTCTCCCATCTATCTCACTGTTTTCACCAGAAGTTCAACCGTAGAGGAAAGAAATCTACTTACTTAGGCTTACTGAAACATTTATATTAATATGAAAAAATTTGACTTCAATAAATTGGTATGTTTTTAAGACATACCATTTCATCAAGTGTCAGCAATGTAATTCTTCAGAATCAGCTGGATCAGAGAAAATGCAGGATAAATTCAGACCATATAATGGAAGCAGAGCTACATGCAACTCACACTTCACCATAGCTCTGTGGGAACTGTAATCAGGTTAAGTACTGTAAAATGTAGCTGCAATTATTTGTAGATTAGAAACATCCAGATACAGTTATTTCTTGAATGAAAATTGAGGATGAAGAATTAAAGGTCACTGTTAAACTAAGAGCATTTTAGTATAATGTTTGTCAAGGTTGTCTTGCTCAGGTTGTTTGGGTTTTTGTTGTTGTTGCTGCTTTTATTGGGTAGGGTAAAAAAAAGTATAACATTCAGCACACAAATTCTTCATTTTCAAATACAATGCCATGGACAAGTCGAAATGCTGCCAAGTAAAATAATGCTACAGGCCATCTTCACTGATAGAAGCGCAGCTGGATTGAGAACCTTCACTGAGATCTCCACTAGAGCATGGGAGTACAAAGACTGGAGAAATGGCCCCATAAATCCGTAATGGGCAATCTGCTGTGATTTCTAAGGATACAAAATTGGACCAAATTAGAGGAAATTATAAATCCAGACTATTTAGCCATCTGTGGAGTCAAAATGCGAAGTACTGGATTACACAAAAAGTCTAATAGTTTCACTAGACTTTGAAGCTGCTTTATGCTTCCCTATTTCCCCCATCCATCTGGGAGTCACCTGGAGACAAAAGCCTTTATCTCATGTGAAAGGACACTAGGCTATATCATCTGCAACTCTAAGTACAGAGAGCATGTGAGGTGAAGTGGAAATGTGATAAAAGCTACAAAGAAAATAACAGAAGCCAGCTAGAGGGAAGTCTGTCTGCAGAATAAATGAGGGGGGAAAAAGGGCTATTTATACTGCTACTCTGAAGAGGCATGTACTCTGTATTTTGAGAAGTATATAAATGTATATCCAAAACTTAGCTTACTGTTTATTTCAACTCTTTCAGCTGGATACTAGCCATAAGATTAATCCCGTTACAGACACAGACTTTCTGAAGACCACAAAATAGCTGAGCCTGATTGACATTCAGAACCTTATTCTGATCTGATACTGAAATACACGTTTCTTCATTTCACACCGAAATCAGTTTTGCAAACATAAAAGAGATTAAATACTAACTTCACTATTACTTCTTTAGACAGAATCAAAGCTGTTATCAAAAGAATTACTGTGATCCTCTTCTGTTAAAAGTTAAGAAAAGCCTATAAACTAAGCTGCATCCAACAAATATGCCATACAGTAGGACTATGTGACACATAAAAGTCTGAAAACCATATTAGCATAAACTCAATGGCCATAAAAGGTGACATGAAACCAGATAAGCCTGTAGCAACGGTGGCAAAAATTATCCTGTATTACTTAAGTGCAGAGTTATTTAAAAAAAAATAGAGAAGCATGTTGCTTTCTTAACTCTGTGAAAGATCTTAAGGCCCTAACAGACACAGTGAATTAATAAATACATGTATACAATCAGGAGATATGGTAGTTATTATTCATTCATTATGATGCAGCATTCTCTAAAGCCAAATTAAAAGAATAGGAGTGAGATATTAAGAAAGGCTAGTTGATTGACACATGCCATTATGCTGTATTAGATCAATTAAACCATCCAGATAGTCCTCTGAGGATAAATGAGTAGATGCTGGAAGAAAATATCTTCACAATCTGATGAAGACATTGAAACAGCAATTCATCATTGCCTTCAATATGAATGGCAATAAAGACTGAACAAATGACAGATGTTCTATACAAAGTCAGCCATTGTAGAGGAATGCAAGAGATAAGACATTTTAACTCTTTCCAGTAATAAGTGAAAAAACATCAAGGCAAAATTCCTTATTATAGAAATATTATCCCCCTAGGAAAAAAAAATAAACATCTCCTGCTCTTACAATGTGCCAATCTGCTCCGACAAACAAGGCAGTCTGCCTTGCCACAAATAGACTATAAAAGAAGTTACTTTTTACCAGCAGCAAACCTTGTAGCTGTTACTTACTACAAGTCACTCTTTAGATAAAGAGGAATGTATTCAAGCACAAAAGCCATGACACCACCAGAACTGGCTGGAAAGAGCGAGAAGCATGCATCACTTTATCCACTAGCTTAATTTAAAAGGTTGCTGGAAGTAAGTTTGTAGAAGTTAAAGCAGTCTCAGGTTCACACTAATTCTACAAGTGATTCTCAAAGAGACATTGAATTTTTTTGCTGAACCTCTCTTACATTGTTCCTTTCCATCACATCACACCTGCTCCTTTATCTTCCCCTACTATGCTCTAAAACTGTGGGTTGTGTTCACTTGAAAGCCAAGAAATGATTCAGAGGGGATCACAATGTCTGAAGGGGTCATTTCACAATAGTTTAAGCCAGTCCAAGATTGCCCTGCTGTCAAATAGAATGGTTCACCTTCCCATGGCCTCAGATTGTGATTTCCTCCTTTTTGTTGGCTCTAACACTAAATGGAGCCAAGCAAAAGGTCACATCAGTTTACTGACTGAAAGGAAAACTTTTTTTTTTTTTGCAGGGTTAGTTTTCAGTGCAAGCCATCACACAGTCACATGCTCACGAGTGCCAGCACAACAAGCAGGCAAGGCTGGTCATAGATTTAGCATGAGCTGAACATAGCTCTGCTGCCTTACAAGAAGCACTGTTATTTAGAAGCAGTTCAGTTCTCCCCAGAGCAGCGAAGTGAAAAGCTACTGTTAATTAGTAGCTGCAAGCATTCATACTAGCCAGGGGACTACTAAATGCTTGTAATTCCTGGCAGAAGCTCAGATCCTCCAGGACCAAGTGCGTATTTACATCAGCCAATGATTAGAACTGATTCTCATTCCCCAAAATTGAGGAACTGAACTGCTGCCAAACACCCAGATCACACAGGTTCCAAGAAGCCCAAAAGGGCCTTACAACTTCAGAATAGTTCAAGTAAGGGTTCTTCCATCAGACAACAATAGGTCTACTCTCCAGGGATGAGGACCCAGAAAGAGGAAAGTTGACTGCTGCTGTAGGCTTTTGGAACACCAGTGATTTTCCATCTGAATAGTTCTGGCAAAAGATGATAGCTGTTTGCATGTGAAGGTTTGTTGGTGTTTCAGCAGCAAGTGACACCTTATAGAAAAACTTAGATGGCCTGCAGTAACAGCATTCAGAGCAATCAAGAGTATTCTGTGAGCTAGAGATTATTGCTCTTTCTGACAGGGGAAGCCTGTGGGCCTTATATCACCTCTGCAATGGGAGAACAAGAACCCTTAAGGATCACAGGTGTGGTGATAAGATCTTTGCATGTTTCATTGAAGATGTCAATATCCCAATTCTTGGCTATGGAAAAGATTGCTGGATTGCTGGGAGAAAGTCAGACAAAATATCCAAAATCAGTGAATGCCAGTACACCCCGGCTTAAACACCACCAAGCCAGTATCAAGAAAGCTTTCAGTGCATCAGTGTTGGGATTTTCTTGTTTATGCAAAACATCAGCATCTTCCAAAGTAAACTCTCCTTCTTCTTGCAAAAGTACATGAAAATATTTCCCTTCCTGTAATTATCCTAGCAATTAAAAGGTAGAATATTGAAATTAGCTAGAAAATACTTTACGTTTTCTCTATTCCCATATGTTTCCTTGCTTCTCACTTGTTCAGCTCCTTTTTCATGGGCATGTAAGATAATTCTTCAACGGTATTCATCAGCAAAAACCCTTTTAAGTGCCAAGGTTTTCAAAATCTCGTTTCCCAGAAACTTTATAGGCATGCATTATAACACTTGCCAATATCACCTCAGATGAGAATTTTGGTAAAGATTGACCTTAATAGTTAAATGGAGAATTACACTGTGAAGGTGTTGATTTTAGTCTACAAAGCAGTCTGCAATGACTTACCAGAGAGAAAGGTGTTTTTTTCCTAACCAAGACAACAGCTGATATTTCCATGTTCCTGATTTCTCCTATCTGTGCTGTGTTGACAGAATGTCAGTTGAGCTGTAATGCTATTGTCAACATGGAATAAAAAAGAGGAGTAAGCTTGATATGTTAGCAACAACCAATGGCAAGAAACATAAGCAAGTAATTTTGGAATGTTGAGGAGCTATGAGGCAATAATGCAATTTTCAGAGCAGGAATTGGAGAGTTTAGGCTCAAAGGTATGTGTAGACCTTCAGGTAAATTGGTAGGGAGAGATGTTAGGTCAGCTATGGCCCGACTTAGCAGTAAAGATTGCTCTAAACAACAATGGAGAAGTACTGCAGGAACAGCATCTTAAGAGAGAAAATAGCACCCATGGAGAAGCTATGTTAAAATTTACTGGTTTGTAAGGGGAAGGCTCTCTCATGCCCCCACTCTGTCCTACTACAAAGAATTTCTCCATAAAGCCTTTGTTCTTATGCTTTACATTGGGATAACTGAAACTTATTTTTATTTCTGTTCACTGTTAGTTGACTCCAAAGGTGTTTCATAAGTGAGGAGTTTCTGACAGTCAAAGCATTTATTTCCTTTATGGTCTGTTTATATTTGCTGCAAGATTTTCTTATGAAAACTTATTTCAAGATTTTCTTACATTCCTGATTTTGTAAATGAGAAAAGTATATACAGAACATTAGTCAAGCCCTAATTCTGTCTTTAAAGTCAAACAGAATATTTGAAGTTGATATATGTGACAAAGGATTATGATTACAAGAGTCATATCTGCATCTTAAAAGCAGATTTGAGAAATGTCAAATTATTCCATTTCTAACCACAAGGCCAAGAGAACACACCTTTGCACAAAACATTTCAGTTGTTTTAATAATCTACTCAAGTATTAATTTTCCAGGGTAGATAGTGATTATACAATGAGTATAACTACATTGTCGTAAGAGTTGTGTTTCCATAAATTAGGTCACCTACCAGTCAGCAACATCTTAGAGTGTGCAAAAGATTACCAGCAAATAAAAACAATTTTCTATCCTTCCCACAGTACAGGATATAAGAACATCAACCTGTCCCACCTACTTACAACATTATTAGTTGCACATTAGTGGCACATTACTGTGCATTATTAGGATTTCACTATCTTTTGGGCTTAATTCAGGTGGAAGGAGAAGAACCTACATGGCTTTGCCCTGTATTATACAGCTCCAGATGTACTGTTCTTTCACTCTGCATGATTGTATAGCATCCAGACATTCTCCTTCAGGGAAGGAGAAGCCAGCTCATTAAAGCAGAATATTACTGGATGGCCTTTTCATCTTACACTGTTGAAGTCCCTTGACAAACAAGAGCATCCAATAACAACTGATACATGGAACTAAGAGTAGAGAATGTTATTTCTCGTCTACTTAGTTCTAGAAAAAGTTCCCAAAAATTTTGTGAACAATCCTCACTTGAAAAATTAGACATTTGTGCCTTGCCGTATATTAACATAGGCTCTGTAGTCTTTTATCTTTCAGTTTCCTCATTGAGGCTATTGTCCTAGGGAGCAAAGAACAGACTTGTTTCTCTCCAAGTCCAGTTGATAGCACGGTACCACCATATTGATTAGTGAAGGAAGAAATCATGTTTGGTCCTCTTGCTGGATTATTTTAGGGGAAGGATCCATTAGTACTAATGCACTAATCTCCTTTGGAAAGGAAACAGGAGATAAGAGCCTCCTCAGAAGGAGAAAACATTGAAAAGGTCATATTTTTATAGCAAACCGAAGAGCAAATATAAGCATAGAGGCAGTTTTGTGCCAGATCCTATTTTGAGTGCTTCTTTTTTGTTTTTCTGAAGCAAAAATATCATCTGAGCTGCCTCTTTTTCCCAGTTTTGTGCTCAGTCCACAGTTTACAACCTTTCATGATGAATAAAGTAAAATGTGGCTATTTTTCATAATAAATTGCCTTTTACACTTTAAAGAAAACATCCTTGTCATTTTTTGCATACTGGTTAGCCCAAAAAAAGGTACTTGGCAAGCTGCAAATGTTGTATATATATAGTCAAAGGGGAGGATTTCATACTTGACTGAGTTTGGAAGTAGCAGATAAGAAACAAATGCATTAACACATAAAAACAACATATTCTAGAACATAAGTCATGATCATATCTATGGCCCTATGTGGAACATGACATTTATAACAATCCTTGTTTAATGCTTCAATGCAAAAGGATTAAAAGTATGCTTAAGGTACTAGAAAGTCAAGACTTTGAGTACTTATCCAGTTTTGTGAAGTCAACTAGAAGTCTCTGGGTATTGCATTAGGTACTAAACACTTAGAAAATACATCCTGGCATGCCAGGAAGTGCTGAAATGTGTGTAACATAATCAAAACAATTTTCTTGTCTTTTCAGCACTTCTGATCAAACCTTACCATTATGCAAACACAGATGTAGTTACATTGTTGATTACACAGTCAACTAGTCATTTAAAAAACACCAACACCATGCCATTTTTTAAAATCATTGTACTACACATCACAATTTACTATTTTTGTATTTTACATGTTTACATTTATAAAGGAAGAAGAGCACTCAAAAAAAAAAAAAAAACAACACAAAAAACCACAAAACAAACAAAAAAAAACACACCAACCAAATAAAAAACCCTTTAAAATAATATTTTTGTGACATTAGGTTATGAAATTCACACTCACCAAGACATCAAGCAATTCAAAATTACGAATCCTGTGGCAAATGCAACATCCACACTGCACCTAAGCCTAAAAATGGCTGCCAAAGAATGCAAGATAAAAGGAGACTAAGTTAAAATTCCTGTGAGAATCATCAGTTTGAATTCCTTGATTCCTCTGTGCATGTACATTCTTATCATGACATTACACAGACATACATTTTTGTATTTTGCACTACACTTCCACTACATTTGTAACACCAGAATTTCGCTGTGAATGTTAAGCACTGGGACTCTAATAGCTTGTTCTTATGGAAAAGGCTTACCAGAGCAGAAGCTGAGCCATATTAATTTATTGTCATGATGAAGGGGATAGTGAGAATCAGAACTGACACTAACACTTTCTATTTCCTCCACTACTTTTTGATTGCAATCATTGTGGTCTCCACAGATGTCATATCCATAACAGGCACACCAGAATTTGAAGCAGTTTACTGAGGCTGGAAAACAATTCTGATAAAAATGTGCTGCTGCCAGAACTTGGCATATTAGTGTCTGAAAAGATTGCCAGGGTTGGCATTTTGCCTATATTGCCCAGGGCCATGGAAGATTGACACAAACTAAAAATAGTTGAAAAGATCAAACGTGTTTGTTTTTATGAAGCACTTTTAAAACACAACTTGCCTGTCAGACCACAAGCACCTAATATGACAAGGTGCTGATGACTTCAGGAATGATGCTGAGGATAATATAGACTTTGTATGGTTTGAAAGCACTCTACAGAACTGAACCTACAGCACATGTTGCCATGTAAAATGTTATGTGTAAGGTGGAATTTTAAGAAGAGCCAAAGAAGCCAGAAAAGCAAATCTCAGTGAAAATCATACAAATCACTTAGATGTTATTGGATAAACCTAAAAACAGATAGGAAATTAATATTTGATTATTTTTTAAATCAAAAATTTTTAAATTTTGCTTCTAGTTTTTTGTGCTTTACTTCTGCAAGTTACCATGAACCAAAGTCATACAGAAAAAAAATGTGCATAAAATGCCAATTTCAAAATCAATGGCAATTGACGAATTGGTCATATGTAACAGGCTCACAACCAATATCAGACTCCAAAAGGCAATTTTTCAGAATGTAAATATTATATGTTTAATTGATTATTCCAGAATATGAAGGAAATATAAGTATGGGACAGTATTTTATTGAACATTTCATAAATAAAAAAATACATTCAGTCAGCGTTCATTATGACTATTAGTTGTGAATTGTCTACAAACTTTAGAACTTAATGCAGTCTTGGAGAAGAAAGAACACAGACTGTACAAAGAAAGCAGTATGATGCGTAACTTACCACCTCTGTCAGTTTCTTGCCCAGATCTTTCCCTGATTCCTTTGAAACAGAAGAACTTTATAATTTACAAACTCATATTGCATAATTGCAAAAAAAAAAAAAAAACCAAACAAAAAACTCAACCCTCCCCCCAACAAACAAACAAACACAACAAACAAAAAAAAAAAACCAACAGAGGAATTTAGGTTCCTGCTAGTGGATTTTTATAAAGCTGCCAGAAGCTTCTTCAAGATTTTGTACATACAGATAGTGAAATTACTTCAATCTAAAATCTGAAGACCTCTGTCACCTGAAGTTACTAAAAGGATAGCAGAGCATTCAGTGACTTCCAAGAGGTAGAACCAAGAACAAATTTTCTATCAATTCCAATTAAATTTTATATAGAATTATTACAAAATTAAGTCTGTCTCTGTGGAAGAATATTGTGTATTTGAGAAGCAAGAAAAGCATTCTTACTAGAAAGCTGTTTCTAGCAACCACATATAACAGGAGCAGGACTGTGTCTGAGGGACATTATGTTTTTCAAAGCCACTGCTATTCAGCTATGGAAGATGGTGGGTTCAATTTTTCTTGTATCTGATACAGACAAACTACTGCGTTTCTCAAGAGAAGTAAATAGAAAACTATTTTGGCAAGATTATTTTTATTGGCCCTACAGAGCCAATAAAACTTGATTTCACCAACTTCTCTCAAACGCTGGTTCACACATTTCTAGCTACTGATGTTGGGCAGCTGCCGAGTCATCAGTGACCGGCATCTTTTTCCTTTCCCCATATACTTTTGACTTTAAAAAATGCTTATTTGGTGCATCAGTAGCAGTTTTCAATACACTGGTTACTGTGCCCTGCAGACCTCTGAGTGGAATTAGACTCTCCTGGTCCATAGAGGCAGATTCTCCAATTACTATTTCTGCAATATTGGCTCTCCCTACCTCTTCAAGAACAATAGTAGGGTGGATGCTACAAAACACAGATTCCATTGAACTTTCATGCTTACAGCTCTCTTCCCTGCTACTTGCAGATATAGTGGCATAGAGCAATAATGCCTCTTAATGATGTAGTACAAATAGCTCTCCAAAACTTTTCATTCAGTTAGCCTTCTCACTTTCTCCCTTCCTCTCAGGAAGGAATGTGTCTTCTGAAGAACAATTTGATATGTCCATCAAGTTTTCTTCTTCATTACACTAGCAGTAGTGGACCTTGACTCTGTTGGTGGCTATGACAACATCTGCTTACTTATAGAAATTGTTGGCACACGTGGATACCTTTTGCTACTAGAAGTTTCATACTTAAAGTTTGCCATATGGGTAATATCTCTGTGATTACTGTGAAAGAGGTTAAAGATACCCATGCAATTTTGTTGTCTCCATTGATGCATTCAGAGATTATAAATGACCTTTTTTGGGTCTCAGTCTCCACATAGCTAGAAATATATGTTAACAGAGAAGATGTCGCCAGTCACACATTTGGAGACATCCTGATCCAATTAGATAGTCATGGATGGATTCATGTCTGCAATACATTCTGGTCCCCAATTTATACTTTGGACAAAAAACTAATTCCTACTTTCTCTTGTCATGTTCCTCTTTTCCCCAAATCTTCAAAAGTAAAAACATAAAAACACAATAAATGCATACTATTAGTGAAACAAAGGATACAGTAGTACTTCTAACTTCTTCCAAATTACTGCACAGCTGCAATTAAAATAAGAGGAAGGCTGTTTCAGGAGATATTTTCACTTTTCATGTGCTAAAGAGGGAAGTTATTAAAATGTTCCCTATGATGAAAATTTGTAGTTATCTGATCTTATGCCATCTCTTTAAAAGTAATGAAGAGTTTTCCTACTAAACCAGATGTTTTGATCACAATGTAACTTGGAACAAAATTTATCTCATGTCATGCTCATGAACAGCTCTTAACACAAAGGTTTCTAGGGCTGATACCTCTAGTTCCTGTCAAAATACAAATATTAATGCACAACGGGTCTTTTTTGCAGTAACATATTTAGACATATGTTCCAGTTTTCAAGCATATTTTCACAAGCAGCAGACTTTACCTATCTGCTCTTACACAGGACTCCGAACAAGTTCGATATCTACCTTTGAGTCAATTACAAAACCTTTCTGAAGCAGAGGGCTCAGACCTAAGATCTAAAAGCTACAATAGCTCTATAAAGTTAACAACTGTCACCTGTCTTATCATAATACTCAATATGCACACCTGAGATTACCTCAAATCCAGCATAATGGATGCTTAGATTTTCTTTTGAGTTTTAATGTAAATTCCATTATTTCACAACTGGGGTAGATTAAGAACATACATGCCCAGTGTGCCTGTTGATCAGATGAATTATGACTTTTGATCACTAAAGCACATAGCAGGATCAGGATCAGGTCCCCAGGACTCAATACAAATCCTGTAGATAACTATTGGAGTTTTACTATTAACTTACATAGGACCTAACTGAATATGCATAACTAAATACAAAATTAATATGACATAGTTTTTCAAATGAAAATTTCTGCTGTTTGGTTCTTTTGCTGTATGAAAAGCTCACCAGCTGTATCTATTAACAGAAATGCTTTTTCTCTCTCAACCTTTCAGCCCCTCAAATTCAGCCTGAGACCTAAAAGATTCATAGTGTACATCTGACTCACAAATTACACTACACCAGAATCAGATCTTACATGCTGAGATTCTTGATGCATCTTGCCTTGCTACACACTCTGTCTTTAACACTCACACAGCACAGGGACAGGTGTACTTTCCTCTCCATTATACCATGCCTTCAAGTATGTTTCCTGAGATTTCACATGTACTAGAATTTTCAAATGATTCTAAGAAGGCTTGAGACCTTCATAGAAAAGTTCTCCTAATGCTGTTGGAAAATCTAATGTGTTGTCCCATAGCCGCAGGCACTAAAGGTGAAACTTGGTCTAGTCAGTAAAGCAAACAGGATTGTCTATAGAATACATTTTTTTTGCTGAATTCAGCATTAATAAAGTAGTCACCTGATCTCTTGAGAGCAGCTGTTTGGTTTCTTGAGAAGCAGCCACTTCTCAGATTGCTATTTTTCAGTCAGTGCTGAGCAATGCAACTGTTCCTCCCTATAACTTGTTGCTACTGTGGCAAGTCCTTAACTCTTTGCTTTTGAAAACAATGAAGACAGTCATGGATTTGTTCTCTGCTTCACTGGGTTCTTTGTAAATCCTTATTATCTAATAGAAAAAGAAGAAAATATGAGAACACTTTATCCTGGTTTATCACAGCCCTTTAGCGGCATTGGAAATGTTTCATCAAGAAATTGTAGTCACATTATTTGCTGTAGAATGGGTTAATTAAAAAAAAAAAAGGAAAATTTCATTACACACATTAACCTTTGTGAAAAAATGCAGATGGCCACAGTGACAATTTACATGCCTTATGTATTTGACAATGTATAAAGTGCCTGATCCAGCAAAAAATATACATAGACTTATGGACAACACAAGCTCTGGATGCTGGTTCCACAGCAGGTGAGTTGACATGATCAGATGAAAGGTCAAACTGCAGGAGAAAGCAAATACCTCAAGTACCAGTTGTGAATAGACTCCCTGTGTTCATCTGCCACCACCCCATTCAGTCTCCCCACTGAGAGCCATGTGAATTACGATACTTTTGTTTCCCTGTTTCCTTCCTCTCCTCTCTCATTCCTCTCTTCTGTTCCTCAGGACTGTGAACAATAAGCTGCTTCTTCACAACTTATGCTATCAATGATCTCCTGCTTCCTTGCTCTTTAAAGATGCATAGGCAACAATAAACAAATCCATTGGAACAGTAATGACCTTGGTTTCAAAGCCTAATCACCAACTCTGGATAATTCATGCTGATTCCTTTTTGTCCCTGCTGTCAATAACTGCGTATTTCTCCATACTAAGTAAGTTTTAAATGCCTGGACTTTTTATTATTATTATTCGGGTAATCAGAAGAGATCAACTTTGTCTAAATCTTCATCCTCATCCACTTAAACTATACTGTGAGACAACTGACACAACCTTTATCCTCATAGCACATTTCCTGTACAGTACCTATACCAGTCCTCCATTCATATTTAGCAGTAAAAAGCAGGAAAACTTTGAAAATATTTGAGAGTAGTTCATATTGGTTCACAGAAGTGCTTATTATCCACATGCTCAACTGGTGTGAGTATGAATGATCTAAGCCTACCATGTCTACAACAGTCTACTAAATATTGAGATTCAGGGCACATCATCCTTTAAGACAGATAATAATTACTTTTAAAATTGTGCATTTCATGTGTTATATCCCCATTCCTTCTCTGTCCTAGGTGAAAAAAAGGAAAAGAGAAGATGGTAAAAAGTGAAGGAATTTAAAGCACAGCTCATGAGAAACATTAAATATTTGCCCTAGGTTCAGCTACAATTTTTCGTGGAGGTTGGTTCATATCTAGCTCTGTTTGCCAAAGCCGGATTCTTGAAGGGAAAATTTCTAAAAACAGGTGCAAGAAAATATTACTTTTTCTTTCTCTAAATGCAAACAAGCATTTAATTTGCATGTTCTAACTAGCTACTGTGCATGTGCATGCCTCCCTATTGCAACCATCATATCTGTACAGGTAATATAAAAATCTGGTCATGTACCTGGTATGTTTTTACATCAGACAATTAATTACTTGTAGGAGTGGGGTCCTTTTTCCAAGATGAAAGGAAATATTTAAGTTAGTCAGGATATCTTATTACTTCTCCATAATATACAGAACTTTAGGGAAAGATTAGGTTTATTAAGTCAGACTCACAATTCAGGCTTTCAACACTGCCATTTCCAATAAGAACACATTTGTTTAATATTAAAGTTCCCTTTCAAAACAAAGTAGTTAAGCCTACCCTCACATTTATACATCTGCAGTTTGTTTGATAACTTACAACATAATTACAGGCTGTCCTCCCACTAAATGCTGTATTCAGACTTATGAAACAAGGTGGTAAAATATGCACTGGAGTCTGAGTACTAAGCCCATAATTTACCACAAGCACTAGGAAGAAAAGAAATGGAGGGGAACCCTGCTATTTAAACTGCTCAGTTATCACGTTTCCCTCCCCCACACATACAGTAGCATATAACCCATTCATATTTCAATTTTACATTTCCCAAACTGTCATCTTCTCATGTTTCAAGTTCATTTGAAATGCAATCTGTTTATCAGAGCAGCAGTGAATGCTTTTGCAGATCAAAAGCTGTCTCTCCATACTAAGAAATAGGTCTGTGTCAAATAGGCTGGTGAAATAAAACAAGGGTTGTGTGGTTAAGAAAAGTGCCCAGAAAGTTATGGAGGGGAGAGGTGCTCTGCCCCTTTCTTACCTCCCATGTTCAAGCAGTGAGAGTGTATCCTCCCTCTCTGTTGCGAATGTAGCTAAAATAACTAAGTAAACTCCCAGGTAGAACTAGAGCATGTAGAAAATGAGAGATTTCACCCATTTTAGCCAAGTTTTTCACAGAAGGTGGCCCAGCCCAGATGTGGAACTGAAAAGGCCAGCTGCCCAGCATCCTGTGACGCTCACTGGGGGATGCCTTGTTGCCCCAACCCTTTTTTCAGGGCTGCTTGCTCATGAGCAGAGAGCTCGTACGGTACCTGGCCTCTGCCCTACCTTTCCTTCCAGCCCAGTCTTGCAGGGCCCTTGGAGTAGGAAGCTCTTGTGCTTCCTTTTCCTCAGTGACTGAAAGCCGTTACCCAGAAACGATGTTTCCAGACAATCACATTCTTTAAATTATTTCTTTTTACTATCCCATTATACTTAACCAGCAATCACAGGTTCTGAATTGTGATTTTCTGTGACAAGTGTATGCAAAGCTTGCCTTGCAGCAATGTCCACGGGACAACTCCATTCTGTAAACACACCAGTACACTCAGTGCTGCTCCAGACAGCATTGATCTCAGTCACCACCTACGACTGTAGAAATTATCCAAGTTTTAGATTTTAAAAAATGAGTCACAACTTCACATACGCTATTTACTAAACACATCCTAACACATCCTGTACTATAAAAAAAATAATTACTATTAAAGGCACCGTCATTTTTCCTTATCTTTTTTTCTACTTTCTTTGCAGCCCCCATACCTTCACCATAAATATCAATGAAAACACAGTCACTTTTGATTCCAAACTACATTTGGCAGGTGTAAACATGACAGAAGAGTTCATCTGCTGTGAGAAAATAGATAACACTGGAATAACATCTTAAATGTAGGTGTGTGACTTTCAAAACAGTGGTAGATTTATTAGTGAAAGGAAGGAGATAATGTACTGAAATCTGGGTGCTTTAGTGTCCTTTCTTTTCTAAAGCATCTTCTTAAAGTGAGCCGAAGAAACCTAGGTCCATCCTCACTCATTCTTGTGTATTGTGAAATGCCAGGAAAATTCAAAAAGCAAATTCCAGCCCATTTGCTAAAGCAACTAAGCTTCCTCTTAATTCTCATACTGCTTTACTCAAGGACGCCTACCTCAGATTTTGCCTGAGCTTTCAAAGATAAAATAAGAATGCTTTTATCATGCCAGAATAGAGACTGGTTTTGTCAACATGCTAGGCAATTGAAATCTATTGAAATTTGTCTACAACAATTACATCCAAAGTTCCAAAGCTGCAGCTTTATTGAGACACTATCTTCTATGTGAGCTAAACCAAAGTGGTATCTGACATGTCTGAAATGGTATGGGAACCTTTGAAAAGGTGACAGCTTTTCTTCTCTGACCTTGTATGAATGTAACATATAAAACCTGATGAGGACATGAGACTCCCAATAGGTGCCCCTATTTCACTGTAGTCCATTTAGTCGAGCCAGGGCTTCTGTAGAACATTCAAATCCTTTCATTTCCTCCATAAATAAATAAATAAATAAATTTTTAAAAAACTGCTAATAGAATAGACAGATATAAAAATACAGAAAAAAGGGAAAACCAGAAGAGTCCATGCTACTGTTTCTTACAGTATTCTTTACAAGCTCTTTTTCAAACTGTGTTAAAGAGCTGAGAAATTCAGTGCAATTGTTACAATATAAGCAGGAAAATATGGCTAAAGGAAAATATGGCTAGAGCAAAAAAAAGCATGTGAGGGAGCCTGTCAAAATTCTTGATTCTTAAAAAATAAATCAGACTTATTTTGAAATAAAGTTCCTATATCAAATACACCACAATTTACACATGTACCTCACCTTATATGTCAAAGCTGGCAACTTGCATATCTGAGTGCCTATGAATCTGAATCATAGCAGATATGATTTATGCTTCTTTGCCTAAACCTATCCCCATGAAAATGTCTCCATGGACATATTGTCCAGTACCCCAGCTGTCTTTCTCTCCTTTCCTCATCTATCAACTACCCAGAAAATATTCTTCAATGCAGTGGTGAAACACGAGCTGTGATATATTAAGTCCACCTAGAAAAGAGACATTCTGTATGACACGGGATTGTATTTGGGCACCTAAGTGCTTTAGGTTTTGTATCATTGCCTAATTAATGTCTGTCTATAGTTCAAATAACATCAATTAAAACAAGAATTTGATGATGTCTAGAAAATGAAAGGAAACAGATTATAAGTAACTTCTGAAGGGACATTTCACATCTGCTAACTGACCCACCTGGCATGGAAACAAGAACAGGAAGGCACACACAACACTTTATTTTACGGTCTGTCTAATTATCCAACTGTACCTTTTGTCCCATGTAATTAAGTCTCCTATGAGGGAGGAAATGGTGTTTATGGCTAGATTCACAAGAAGGTCTACTGAACAGTGTGTTTTGATGATTGGCAGGGGGTTTATTTTTTCTTGATTCCTGGCTGTAACAGGAGTCAGCTGCTGACAGATGTCCTATGATTCAGAGTTAAATTACTAAGTAGCTGGGCACTATATTGCCTGTTGGTTCTTCAAAGTTCAAGAGCAATGATCTTTGGCAGCAGAGCTCTCTCACTTCCACAACTAATGCACTGATTTGGGTTTACTCACAGTACTCTGTTTCATGATAGCATCTTAAGTACTCTGTCATGGTGAGCTCCATGAAAAATTGTGATATGACAACAAAAGCTCAGCTAAATTCCCTTTGCAGTTCTTTGATCTGGGAGCCTGAAGTAAAAGGTCTGGTCTTGCTATAGCACTCCTCACCGCTGCCAGACTGAAGCACCAGCTGTAGCACCCACCCATTATCTGGGCTTCAGTTATATTCCTTCTCTCCAGACATGGCTCTTTGTCAGAGAGGTGGCACAAGAGCTCCTACAAACCAGAGAGGTTATTCAATTATTTACATCTAATGAAAAGTCAAGGGTGGATGCTGTCTCCACAGAACAGCCATGTGTAAAGGCAGAAGAGGTCAACAAATGCTGCTGCAAAGACTGGTAGATGGTTATCTCTCTGCACCCTGGGCCCACCCCTTGACCCAGAGTGGGTTGTGAAGCCAAGATCCTATGTGGCCTCTGATGTAAAGAAAGGTTGCTACAGTGCTGGGGGAGAAAGGGATTGAAATCACATGCAGCCAAGTTTCAGAAACTTATTAAGCTACTAACACTTTGGCAAACCTGCTTCAAGCTTAGGGAAACCCCAGTGGCAGGGAATTATGTATCACTCATCCTATTTCAAACCCTCCCTTTTTCCGTTAGGAAAGATTTCCTTTTTTAATGTCATTATTATAGATAAATCTATAGCTTATGCAGAATAGGACTGTGTTTATGAAAGCAATATTTTTGCATTGTCATATATCAGAACACAACTGCACTAGAATAGAGACCATATAGTTACATATTCATTCCAATAAAATGCTGAATTTTCCATGCCACCTACTGACTTGCCTGCTTTTGCAGCTCATAAAGAATTAACTTGGGTTAATAAACTCATAATATTCAAGAGTGATTTTCAATCATTTCAGACTCTATCAATTACAGTAGAAGCCCAAACATGTTGTTAGACCTACAAAAATATGTTAACACACTACACCCAGTACTATTGATCTTTTCCATTCATCATTAAATAAGTTAGGAATGAGGATGGAGTATGGTGAAGAGCTGTTAGGGAAGCAACACTACCACAAAGTATTCATATTCAAAGCAAACTTCAAAATGGATTATAACAAGTGTCAACAAGCCAAGGATAAAGACAGTAATCTACACCCCAAATGCTCCTTCAAAACAAGGCTAATCAGGCCATTACTAACACTTAAGAACCAAACTAATTCAGACAATGTCAGCTTCCCAGACAGCCAGTAATGCTGACTGACATGCAAAATGAATGTGGAAATATCAAATAATAGTCCAATTCCTGAGGTCCTTACTCATACATTTAACTCAGCTGTTACTGGGGCAATTTTTTTTATTGAAGTCAATCCATTCTGACACCCTGCTCTGAATGCTTGTTGGACTTGGCAATAATAATTCCTTCTGCTTCTTTTCATGTGTTATCCCTTCAGCCTTGATCCTTTCATCTGTGTCCCCTGTAGGAATGATGTGAAATCCTTACTCTATTTCCAATTATTGAGACATCTGGAGATGACAGTGAAGAGTCCTGACAACCAAAATATAACAAAGGACCCTAAATTTAAAATTCAATTTGACTTAATAATTTCAGAGAGAAGAGATTGCTATGATTATAAACATATCTCATAATCTACTGGTTCTCACAACCTGAAGTGTATTTAATTCAACTGAATGTAATATCTTTTCTCTTGCCGACATTTTGGATTTGAGTAATAAGATTTAAATAGTGATGGAAACTCGGGATTTTTTGTTGTTGTTTTTGTGAAAACATTTCTACCAGTTGAGAAACAAATAAATTAAAATTGTAGGTCTCCATCAAACTGCTTTGGCACAAATTTTACATCAGTTTGAAATTTCAGTCAAGTAAAGATGGGCTACAAAACTTATATGTACAGACTTTAGAACTGTTTGGTTTATGGGTAGTTTTTTTCTCCAAAATAAAATATCAATGATTATTTTTAATCTTTTATATAAACAGTTCATGCAGTGTAACTGAAAGAAACAAAGCAGGGAAATGAAGCTTAAATTTAGGATGACAAAGAAAAGCTGACAAATGCATCATGGTGAAGGCTACAGTCCCAGCATTTCAGCAGAACATCTATGTTCTGTTTGCAAAAGGCAGAGACTGAGTACATTTTGTCATGCCTCCAAGGCAAACTGTAAATCAGTGTATGAGCCAGATCAATTTCAACCAACATATTCTGAGCATTTATATTCTGAGAATATATGAGCATTTATAGCTTTTAGGTAGCCCACTGTAACTTCCTTTTCTCCAGCCCACCAAGTCTCAGTCTACCACCACATGCTGTAACATCACTGCTCTGCTCCATCACTTGTCAGCCACAACCTTGTAGGCATATGAGGCACCATGCCTAAATTCTCAGCAATCATATCCTTTCAGGGTGAGTGATTTGAAGGTTCCTGGAAGGAGGGAGGAAAGCCTATTTTATAAGCCTGTATCCTACTGTGTGACCAGCTCACAGCTTTGTGTCATGCAAACCTTAATCTCCTCACAACCTGTCTAGTTGCATCTCAGTCTGTTCTGAATATCTTCTCTCTGCTGAGGGATCTGGATTTCTCATGAAATAATCATATCTCCTGTCATCTCAATACAGGTTATTTCCCCTACATGTTTATCATAGATGCATACTTCAAAATGTCAGGTTGAAACAATGTGACAATATCAGCAGAAGGTTTTGCTTTATCGAGTGCAAGCAAACTAGCATGTTGGGTATTCTAGCAAAACGGCATGGTCTTCTTTTCTAATTGTTAATCCTAATATTTGCCTTTTCAATGTAGCTAGTTGCTTCCCCCCCCCCGCTTGTCTTCTGAATTATAGTAACAGTATATTTTTATACTCTACTGCATTTTTGTAACTTGTATAAGCTGATAAGTTTTTCTATGTCAAGTTTTTTTGTCATTGACTGCTGTAAATATAAGTCTTCATTCACTGATATTCACAAAACATTTTTTGTAAATATCCTTGAATATACCTTCAAAAGCAATCATTCCCTCTCGCATGAAATATAAAGGCCTTTCAAGTGTATTACAACCAAAAGAGTGCACATCCTTGGGCTCTATGTGTGGTTCCTTCTTTTCTTTTCACTCCATTTTTATTTGAATGTTTTATTGATTTTTTTTCCCCCACAGACCCAAAACCATAAAAACAGATGAAAAAACATCTATTTGCTAGTGACAGAAAAGGTAAAGAGCAGCAAAAGCCCATAACAAAGTCTGAAAGCTGGAGGAAGTATCCCAGTGAGATGATGTGAGACAGCTCTCTGCATGTGAGGCAATAAAGAGGAGAAACCCCACTCATAGGAGGAAGAGCAAGGGCAGCAAAACCAGGTCTCCCCAACAAGCAAAGACCCAGAAAGAAAGAGGGGAGACCAAACAAAAGCAGGCACATTGCTGGGAATAAGCTGTCCCCAGAAAAGAGCTCATCCTCTCCTCAAAATGGGAGGAAAGCAAGTGAAATATTGCCCTAAGGTCTGCTTGAGGAGGGGTGCAGCTGTACAGTGTTTACTCAGACATTTCCAAGTATGCAGTGTTACCTTCAGTAATGCATTATTGTGAACACATTATAGCACAGCTATCAACCTAACACAACCATTCACAACCAGGCAGGCTGAGCACTTTATGCATCACTCTACCTAGGGCTTTGCCTTTAAATCCTCATATTTCACTACCTGAAAGGCACTTGCATGTATTCCAGTAAAACTGGCTGTATCATTTATCAATAACAGCAGCAGCTGCTGCCGCATCTTGCAGTTACTTGGAACTGTAGCAATCCACTTGTAAGGAAACAGTGAAAAAAATCAGCAAAATCATCTCAGATCTGCACAGATAACAAAGGCAGGGCACCGGTTTAGTGAGGCAAATAGCATGCCCCAATATGGCAAATTAAAATTAATGTGACATTGATTTCTCCTGTAGCTCTATTCTGTAATTAAAGCTATAACCAAAGTCTCTTATTCATCTTTTTCTCAGGCAAATTCCCAGTGCAGTCAGAGGAATGTATCCAATGAAAGACAGGGAAAACCTGAGCAGCAGCCCAAAGATTTAACCCTACTTGCTTTATTTCTATCACTCTCTTTTTGAAGGATAATTAAAGCCAATTTGACATATGAGGTGCTGAATACATGTTCCGACCTAGTATGAAAAACAAACAAGAAAACCTTCTCTGTTAGAAAATAAGAATCATAAACAAGAAGCCATGATCTCATCTTGGCTTCTGCAGCATGCCTCAATTAAAAAGGAGATCTTTCTTCCATCTGCAAAACAAGATGAATGAAGTCTACAAAGCATCATTCAGAGTCCAAAACTTAGAGCCATGCAGCGTCAGGCCACCATTCTGTGTACCCAGACCTTCCCATCCTCTCCCTTTGTTATCTGTTGTCCTGGGTTCAGCTGTAACACTCCTTTTGTTAGCCATCTTCCCCACTTGTGTACCTGCAGTGCTCCTCTGTGCTCTCCCCACCTGCCCTCGCCACCCCCTCCCCTGCCTACCTACACACAAGCAGAGGTTTCCTCCATCACTGAGAACTGGATTGTTGCCCTTATTTATTTGGTTCCCTTTTTACTAAGCAATGGAGATAATCTCATGTGGTTGTCTTAATCACATCATTGCTGCTGCCTTTTATAATTACAGGACACTGGTTGCCCTGTGTATTTTCAAATGTAGTTTAAGGATTAAAGTCGTTACATATCCTTCTCTTCCAATAGAGCTAGACTGTTTTCTCCAAACTGTTAAACATTTACAATAATCTCTGAAATTTCAACTGTGGAAGGTACAGCACTGCCAGAAGCAATCATCAATTAGTAGTGTTATTATACTGTGATATCAAAGTGTCTTTAAATTAACGATAAAATCTTAATGTTTCAATCTTTTTTTTTTTTTTCCTAAACATTCAGGGTCATTTAACACAGTCTAAAAGTTATAGAATAGGTCACTTAGAGGCAAGACGGTTTGAGAAGCTATCCGCCTATACAGCAAAATGCTAATGTCCTTTGAAACACAAAAGTAAGGGACTTGTCTTTACTGTAATGATTTGTACATTTTCAGACCCAGGTCCAGAAATATTTATCTTTCACCTGAAAATCTGATTGCTGTGCTAATGCTATTTAAAACTGAATGGAAGAAAATTATATTCTCCACAATAATTTGATTGATTCATTTCTTTGGATGAAAAAAGAAATAATAGTCATTTTTATACACACACAGTCCTGTATAGAAACCTCTGTGTGTAAAGCACATTGGGCCTTTACAATTTGTTATTAACTATTGTTAATATAATAGTTACATAATATATATATTATTCGTTATTAACTATTGGTTATAGCTGGGATAAATGCATGGGAACACTATTCATGTAATTGTAAGCAATGTCACATTTGGATTTGGGACTCAGACCTCCTGTAGCATTATACAAATTGTTACTTCTTCTCCAGTTTGCTCTTTTTTCCTGCAAATCTTCACACTTACGCCAAACAGATGTACTGTTCTCAGTCACGGACGAGTCAAATTCATTCCTGGACTCAGGAGGAAAAAAAACAAAAAAAAAACAGAGTAAAAGAAGACAACTCACTATGAAGCTGTATCAACATTGTACATAATGTTGAAAGTGGCATTTGAGGAATTAAATGCACTGAAATATTCAAGAATTATTCAAGTATTCAGTGACTGTCCTGGGTTCAGCTACAGCAGTCATTTTTCTCCTTCTTAGTAGCTAGTGCAGTGCTGTGTTTTTGACTTTCAGCCTGGGCACAACCTGATAACACCGATGTTTTTAGTTGTTGCTAAGTAATGTTTACTCTGACCAAGGACTTTCTCAGTCTCATGCTGTGTCAGGGAGGAGGGGAAGCCCGGAGGAAGCAGAGACAGGACACCTGACCCAAACTGGCCAAAAGGCTATTCCATACCACAGCACGTCATGCCCAGTATATAAACTGGGGGGAGTCACGTGGAAGGCCCAGATCGCTGCTTGGGTTGGGCTGGATATTGGTTGGCAGGTGGTGAGCAGTTGTGTCCTCTCCCCTTGTTATTTCCCTTATCATTACTATTGGTAGCAGTCAGGGGTTTTTTTTTTCCTTAGTTACTGG
>NW_009934053.1:0-37120 GCF_000696875.1 Nestor notabilis | reverse complement strand
TTCTCCTCCATATCCCAACGGGGATCGGCGGGAGGAAGAAGAGGGGGGAGTGAGCAAGCGGCTGCATGGTTCCAAGTTGCCAGCTGGGCTTAAACCATGACAGTGATCCATACAATGCCTGAGTCAACATCAACACTCTTGACAGAGGAGTCCAGCATGTTTTCCTGACTTCTGACAAACAGCAGCCCAAAGGAGATGGTTTTGTACCATTCACCTCACTAATTCTATTTTTTTCTTACACACTGTCTTCTGATCTTCCCTACCATGCTGATAAGATGCACAGCATAACACAGGACAACAGAAGAAACTTAACTAATTCACAACTACAGATTACTTCAATTGAAAATTTTAATAATTGTGTGTGATGCTTGGATATCACCTTTCTAGATGAGGTAGGAAAACAGTTGAGAATAAAGATCTCATCCTATTACTCCCTTTCGATCATTATCTTTGCTGCACCTAGAAATCCACAAAGTAATTTGCAATATTTCTTTTCCAAGAACTGTTAAAATAAATGGAGGAATATTATAGAAATCCAAAGCCATATTTGTTTTGCATGAAATAATGGTCTGGAACAAGAAGTTTTATTTGCATATACAGGTATTATAAATATATGTTCATATAGCTTATATGTAAATAGCAAGCTGAACACCCACTTATGAGTTAAGCTTACATGCCCCAGTTACAGAAATTAAGTACTTAATTGTACACTCAAAGCCTTCAGTTTCTGTTTGTAAATCTGATCTTTATTGGATTTTCCCTCAATAACAGATTCCCAAAGCACCTTAGCCAGTCTATTGCAAGTATTTTCTTACCCTTCCCAATCTTTGACTTTCATCACAGCTTCCTTAGGGCAAATACATTGTTTACTATCTATCTCAAAGCACATTCTGGCTCACCTGATCTTTCTATTTGCAAAAGCACAAGAATCATTCTGTACATCTCGCAGTTGTCACTAGCAAGGAACAATCCCTTCATGTTGAAGAAATTAGAGCCTGAACTCATGTTCAGGGACTGTAAAGAGGAGCATGTATGTGAAGAAAGGTTCCTTGCTCCCTTACCTCCTGGATACATGTGCAAATGCCAGAAAAAAAAAAAAAAAGGCAAGCTGCAGCAATGTTTTTGGTTTTTTTTTTTCCAAAGCAATAGAAGACAGTGGCTGAATCTGGATTGTGACATAGATCTTCCAGTTTCATCACCAAAAGAAGAATATATCTCTCTGGACTCCTTAATTTACATATGCATTCAGATTTGGGCCTCCAGAACTAAGAATACCAAACTGTCTTCTATATTTTTCCAGTTTATGATGTATGCTACACTCCACTAGGAACAGATCTGAAATAATTATATTTCATTTTATCTCATGTCAGACAACAAATTAGCTTAGCACACCTTCATGGAGTGGTGTGCAGTGTCTCTTTCACTTAATGAGACCACACTTTGATAAGACACTCTAGTGGGTTAAGGAATAATAACCATAACAAAATCCAAGGTTTGGGGTTTTGGTTCATTAGGCAACAAGGATAGCTCTTTGGAATACTTGCTTCCAAAAAAGAAATACAGATGCCAAGATTTTATATCCCTCTGGAGAGCTTTTCTGTGAACTGTCATTACTGAAGAAATGTACTTGGAGGGAGAGGGAAGGAAAGAGGGATAAAAGAATTCAGCTGTGCCACAACACATTTATCCATCAAAAGAGCATAAAAAGTTGGTCTTTTGGTCATGGAAAGAAAAAAATAGTTCATTAATATGCTTTGATAATCTTATCTGGGATAAAAAGACATTTCTATTTCCAGAATACCAATTATCTTGCATACATCCAAGATGTGCATGCCAACTGACACTTACATGCATCCCTTTCCACCACATATACAAAAAATACAAATACAAGATATGGGCAACCTGCATATCGCCAACCTCAGACAGATGTTTTCCTAGAAGAAATTAGTACTGTGACTGCACTAGGAGCAAACAGAAAGAAAAAGTGGACAAATCAGCAATTTTACGCTACACGAACCTGCAGAAACTGCATTTCCACCTCACAATGAAAATACGATCAGGAAAGAGTTGAAGGGTACTTGTGGGACATTCAATGTATTTTCTTATCAATTTCCCTTACCATTATAATTTGCATTAACTAGCAAACATTCTGGAAACAGAGGAGGAGGGAAAGGCTGTGGAATATCTTGCCCAGAGAATGCTCCTCTGGGAGAGTAAGCTAAAAAACTGTATAATTTGAGGAAGGTTGAAACAAACTAGACAAAGGCAGGATATAAGCTTTTGTATCCATGCTTTTCCCAGGAGCTAAGACATCCACTTGCAGTACCAAGTAGCTGTGCTTATTTTAAATTTATTAAGTAGCACAGAGGAAGAAAGAGGAGTTAAAAGTACTGAAAAATAAGCAATATGCTTTCCATTAGCAGCAAAGGAATATTATGAAATCAGAATGGAGACCTGGAAGCGCAGGATATATTTTTATTACAGCAAAATGTTAAAAGTTTGAACCTGGATTCTGGAAGAGGATCTCTGAGAGCTCTGGTTCTCCTTACATGTACATGCCATGGACCACACAAAATCTCAAAGAAAAGGATATGATAATGACTTTAATTTGTGAACTACTAAAACCAAAATACAGTGGATGTAGTCGAAGCTTTCATTTCAAAGGTTAAGATGCAGACTGTACTAGTTAGTCCTCCCAGGCATAATCTTTCAGCAGAAATATAATTAGAATTCATAATACACTTCTTTTTTCCCAATCCCGCACTTGACTTTGATCAAAGTATCAGATCACAAGACATGTATAATCAACAATATTGTCATTAAATTGCATCAAATATTGCTGACCTTTTGGTGCAATCTTTTGGGTAAAATTCACAGTACACAAACATGTTTTAATCTACATGAAACATCATGCACAAAGAAAGGTAACTTTTTGACATCAACATAATTAGCCCTGATGTATTGACTCTACATGTCAGCCCTTGGCTGTGAGCTGACTTGTGCGAGATCTTGACATAATCACGTTAAGTGCTGCTGGTTTGCGTAGCTGCCATGGATTAAACAAGAAAAATGGTATCAACAATGTAGGCATATGTTCTCTGCCAGATTTTAATGAAGCCATTTGCACTAAAATTGTTGATATTTAGAATTTGCTCTGTTTTAATTATGAAAACAATCAATATTATAGAACCTTTGTACTTTTTAAATAGGCCATTAATTAACCTATTGATTGTAGTTGAGAGTAAGAGAAATATTCTTCTGAAAATATATTCACTTTTTCAAGGTCTTCTCTATCTGTTCTAAAATGCAGTGATCTACTGACAAAATAATGCTGCCTTTCTACCATGTGAATAAATGGCCATAATAGCTACAGCATAATTTACTGATTATTTCAGTTCTCCTTGAACCAAGGTCTGAAGGCTGCTAAAGCCAGTTTTTAAAAGAAACTTGCCATCAGATGAAATGTGGATTTATACCCACAGAAAACACTGGATTTAATTTCTCTCAACTTTATCTGAAAGTTGCATACTAACAGCAGAGATGTCTGAAGACTTTTCAACTTGGCCTGTCTTGCACCTTTTAATTTGCATACTTGACATCCCACAATCACCTTCTGAGATCTTAGAGCAATGCCATTTCTCCTAGCAATGAGAGATAAGAGGATGTACTTTGCACATTCCTTAATTCCTTGATAGCATTAAAATATTGTATCTTGGCATCAGTAGAAGCTTCATTGCAAATGTAACACTGTGGGTTTTAATACATGCAATATATATGCATGTGTATAACTATCTAGTTTTGATTTTTTTTAATTATTCTAGATAACACAGTGTTAATGGTTACTTAAGTATGTGTCTTGTAGCTTTGATGATCTAGAGCAAGGCAGCAAGTTTTACCACATGTAAAAAATAATCATGAGACCACAGTTTAAGGCACTACGACAGTTACAAACTTCTCCTCTATTTATATCACACAGAGCAAAGTTTGACTGCTGTATATAACAATGTCATAATCACAAGCTACAACCTCAGCATCAGCAACATTAGTTTAAAAAATTCAACATCACCCTTTGTCGTTATGAAATACACTTACTAATTCTAACTTATTACAAAAAGACATAGAGTTAGGAATTGGCTAGTTCCAGAATTTTAAGTGTGTCCACATTTTGGTGCACTGCAGGGTGACTAGTTTTGGATGCCTAGATCTGAACCCACCCTAGGGTCCTAAGCCAAGTGCCAGCTTGAAGGTGAGTTATTTTTCCTTCTGTTTAGGACCTCATTAAAGTAAAACCATGTTTTTTCCAAGATTTAAACACAGGAGAATAGAAAATCCTATATGAACAACTGCTCTTTCAGTGCTTCTGCCATTTAAAAAAATCTGATCTGAATCTCCTGCAGCAGGTGGGTGCTGCTGATCCAAACCCAGCCCTAAACCTCATGCTGAGTCAACCTGCACCATTCTGGTTACAGACCTCATCTGGTGCTGAAACCCATTATAATGACTGTCTTCAGAGTCCTTTTTCATATGGACTTAAAAGCTGTGTCTTTAGAAAGCACTCATATTAACTTTCTTCCTGATCTGAAAGCCACTTAAATCTTTCAACAAAACTGATTCTTTTAAAAAGGAGAATTGGAGCATCCTAATAACATGGCTTTGTTCTGGAACAGATGAAGGGGCGGAAATTGTAGAGCTGCCTAACAGAACATTTTTAGTGTACTTGCTAAGCTCTTGTTCTTCACAGATAAAACAATATTCATTTGCCTCAAAACAGGTATTTACTGTCAGTGGGACAGCCTAGGTTTGCTTGCCTTACATCCATCCAGCTGCCACTCCAGAAGGGCATGGTTTTACCATAGGTCCTGTGTCATTTCTGCTCAAGCCATGCTGATATCACAGATGCCTCCAGTGCCTCTAATGGCACAAGGCATTTGGTGTGGGCACCTGAACTGAGCTCCTAAGCACCATTCCAGTCACATAAGGTAGGATTCAGCATGAGATGAAAACGTGTGTTTTCAGGCATCTACATGCATACTAGGTGTCCAGGCTCCTATTGCAGTCAATAGACACACAGTGAAAATAGATGGTGGAGACCAGGTGCCTTCTTGCCATTCGGCTTGATGCATCCTTAGAGTCCAGTAACCATACATACTGCTGGCTCAGTTCAGTTGCCCAAAATTGGTGCACAATTGCACTAAATGTGACCTAAGACACATGGGAAATACAAGCCCTTCTAGACCAACAACTTCCAACAAGGAAGTCTTCAGTTTCAAATGGCACTAGATAACTACGTTTAAGCAACTTAATCAAACCCTGCTGATTATACTGAGAACTTAGACTCCCAGCTGACACTTGCTATTAGGTATCTGACCTGGCACTATATCAAAAAAGGGTGTCCAATGCCAAATTCCTCTTCTAGGACCCAGTTTTTCTGTAACTGTCACTAGTTTAAATGAGAAGCAGTACAGAATGTAAATTAAACTGTTTTGATGTTCAGCTGAGAGGAGAACCACCTGTTTGGCTTCTGTTTCTATTACAGTCCAGTAATAGTATAGATTTTACAATTCCCCAAATCATAGGCTTAGTCTTGCCACTCCAAGCATCAAATCAAACCAATTCCAGATTAAGAATTGAACATCAAAGAGGTACTTACATTACTCCTCCTCCTTCCCACACAGTATCTTGCTCTGCCATTTAGGGCATTATCTGCACAGTCCACATACACTGAATCAGGTATCTGCAGTGAAATGTTTCTGTTCTGCTTCTTCCATTTATTCTGATTCTGTTTTTGAATGAACCTTTCAGAAGGAGCTGTTGATGTGCCTTCATATTTTGCATTACATTTATAAAAACACTTCACAAGAAATCATTACAGTACCAATATTTAGTGAAATGGGTTTCTTTTACTTTTTGCATTATTGAGCAGGTCGTTGGTTCTTGGAACTAAATTTAATTTATTTCCAAGTATCTCAGGTATTTCATACATCACTATAGTATCCCTTTCATTATGAACACTAGGCATATTTATACCGACCAGGGCTCGTGATACATCTTGGACATAAAGAACAGGTATTTCTGCTACACAGAGAGAATCTAAAAAAAAAAAAAATCCACTGTGAAAATGTTTCTTCATCTTCTATGCGCAGATGCTAATTTTAATATCACACACTCAAGTATAAAATAAGGTGAAAAGGCTTCTTATATCTTCTTTTTACAAAGCTCGCATGTCATGTTCTAATTATTTTTGACCTGTGTTCTGTTATTTTTCACTCAGGTATGAATAAATATTAACTGCCAGTTTTTCTCTGGGGATCATTGTTTGTTTCTGGCTATGCTTAATATACCAACAGCTTTAGATTCTCTGATGGGACATGTATTAATCCGTTGCTCCTCTTTCTGCAGGATTTCAGAGAGCCCTAGGTAACATAAATAGGTGCCATGAACAACAGGTATAGGTGTCAAAACCAAGGCTGGGTAATCCACTCATTTTTTCTGGCGTTATATTCTGCAGCAGCATAAAAGGTGTCACTACTGAACCGAAGCACATAATTCCTCTTGATTGATCAACTCCTCAAAAAATCTTTTGAGATGTAACTCCAAAATGTTCTCTATGTGATCCCTAGAACTTTCAGAATTTCTCAAGTGTCAATTTCTCAATTCAGATTTCAGCTGAATCCCTTGAAATGTAATAATACAAGAAATAGAAATAACACAGGTTTTCCAAATCGTGTCTTACTTAATCCTCTTTCTTTCTTTCCCCAATTTCTTTTTTTAACCAGAAAATGCTGAATGTTCAAGAAACCTTTAACTCCCCCCTGTGTTAACCCCATTTTAACTTACCGCTTTCATCTGTACTGAAAAACAGTATCAATATTGGGAACAATACTCCAGACCAGTGTATGGTTCATTTCTGGTATTCTAGACTAGTTTTTATTCCCTACCAGATTATTTTCAAATCTGACTTCAAGACATTCTTCATCAGTTGCTAATTCCTTCCTCCCTACCATTGCTTAAGCTCCTTGTATCTTCTTTTTACAAAGCTTACATGTCATGTTCTAATTCTTTTTGACCTGTGTTTTGTTACCTTTCACTCACTTTTAATTTCTGCTGCTTCTGTTCAAACACAGAGAAATATTACAATCCAAAATTTCACTTCCTAGAAATCTCATCTGCACTCTGGGCACCAGTTTGCCTTGCTCCAGTGTGATCAAGGAGAGGTTTTGCCCATATAGTAGTTATCTAGAAACAGGAAAGTTTTAAGCATCCTTTCCCAGTCGCCATTGCAATACAGGCAGGTGATTTTATGTCTGAGGCTCAGTCCTGGATCTACTGATTTCATTAAGATCACAGTTTTTCCCCACAACCCAATATTTGATGCTTAATCAAAGACATTGATTGAAATTGGGTGTATGTGCCAAAATGTATTCCCTTCAGTTTTTTCCTGATCACCATTGTATATATACTATATTAGTACTGGCACCCTGCATGTACTCATTATATCAAATTTATTATCCAGCTATTTAAACATTTTTTTAATCAGATTTTTCTCAAAGTGTGTTTATATGTGGACACTGTGATGTTTATAATAATGTAGACTCTACCATAACCTGAATTAGATGTGCCAAAATTTCTTGTTTCTTATACTTTCTCATCCTAACTTCTCCAATGAAAGATGTTTCATTCTGACTCAAGCATGTAAGCTATATATAGTGATATAACAGATCTGCTTATTTCTGATACACCACCAAGTGCTTATCAGAAATGCAATTAAGCAGCAAATATGGCCACAGCTTTATCTATTGATTCAGTAATTCACTGAAGAAGCCAGGCGAACATGTCAGATGTTGTTCTTTTTATAATTGTTTCTAACCACTTCTGTTAGACTGTGAATTCTTCCAGAAATTTCAGCCTGCTTTCAACACGCCTGCTACAGTCTTTTAGAGGCTTATGATTAAGGCCTGCATAGCAACTGCTCCCTATATACTCACTCACTGTCAAGGGGTTAACTGGTAGGTCTGTGTTTTGCCACATTTTCTCCCAGTCACTAAAGCCCTTATTCCCCCTGCGGTGATAAATGGAGACCTTAAGAGCACCACTCTAAGTACACAGGACCCTCACTTCCATCTCTGCATGAGCTTCCTGTTGACTATTCCCTAACCACTATGTGCAGCAAAGCCACATACGTTTTGCCATTATTCAGGCACTGCATGCCTCCTGAGGGGATGGAAATATCTGGGTCTTCTTTATAATAGTTATTGTCAGAGCAAAGCCCACTGGACAAAGCACAATAATTTCACCTTATAGAGAATAAACACTACTATTCATGTAAAGGAAGGATATGCAGTTAAGCCCTAAACATCTTTGGTGTTCAAAATTCATAGCAATCCTTGTACTGAAAAATTGTATCAGGTTTGATTTTTCATATAACTAACCCTGGGTTTATGAGGATTTCAGTCATCTGCCATGACCTTCAGAAAATCAGAGTTTACCTATACTTATATTTAGACATGAAGGAAAAGAGGATTTCATTTTAACAAGCTTTAAAGCAAAACTTGTAAAGCCAAAAATAGTTTCCAGTAATAATACACTGAAACTTCAAAAACATTTTATGCTAAATCCTTAAAATACTAGATGGAAAGTTTTACTATTTTGGTTACATAAAGGGGATATATTTGCAAGAAAGTGCTGTGGTCTTCATGAATGTATCATTGCAAAAGTCAGTTTCAAACTTGCCATGAAATGTCACCACAGGAAAACACCTCATTGTTGTATATATGAAATCTTTCCTACTTTATCCATAAATCACTATTTCTAGAAAGAATATGAAGTGAATTTGCTTCATTATTCCTGTGGACAGTAAAGATAGGTAGATATACATATGCACAGAAGGTGTTCTGGTCTCCACTGTCTTTTTCAGTTAACTGTCTGAAAATTCTTTCTCATGAATATTTTTTATGTTTTAAAAATCTTGTATTTTACTCTTATCAAATCTGATTCATCCATTCCTGGAAAAGAAATTAGCAAGTCACAGTACAGCATTAGATGTGAAAAAACACAAATGTAAAGAATTTAATTTGCCAAGAGTCTTAGTATAATACAGTTTTGGACTAGAGTGCTGAGAAATTTAGATCCTCAACAGCAGTTTTCAAAATTGGCTTGTTCCTTCCAATAGACCTAAGAAATCAGCTTTCCTCTTCCTACATTGAACATTTCACATTTCTTCTATTGAAGAATAAGGGGGAAATGTGAAAAAATGGTCAGCAATAGAAGTTTTAACTTTTCATGTAATTAATTTCGACATGGTCTCTAGGCCTGTGGACAGCTTTTGTAACCATTGAGAAGACTGTGAAGGTCACTCGAGGATATGTACAGTCTAAACAGCATTTTAATATGTGGTGAGTCCATTTCAAAATTTGAATTATTGTTTTTCTTTGAACATGTCTTATTTTGCCATCTTAATAAAGGAATTCCAAATGTAAGACTATCTACAATGTACCAGTATATTCTACCACAGTTTATTGAAACATATTACAAAGATTGAAGATCTTTGGAAGTATATGCATAGTATTTCCCATCAGTCTGTAGGGTTGATTTTTTAACCTTAATAAACCTTGATAAATACAATTTCTCCAGAATTCATAAGAAGAAATCTCTTTTACACCAATAGCTAGTATCTTCCATAGAAAGATTTATATGCATTCTTCTATAGCAGTATCTTGTTTCACAGTCATAAACTAATGTTTGTTTTCTAAATAATATATGATTAGTAGATATTATGCCAAGAATAAATGTACTGTATCATACTATAATAAATCTGTGAACTTCAATCCTTGCACAGTACTCTATCAGAATACCTTGTGGCAATCAATAATACATTTCACACTATCAATGAATAGCATAACAAAGTGAAAGATGCATGGAAGTTGTTGTTATACCCAATAAATTATGTTTCACAGCCAAATATTGTTTGTAGAATAGACTGCAACACAAACAACTCCTGGGAACTATAATTTCAGGATCATTTCTATAATACCTGCAGATATATTTATGTCAAATCAGGAACATACGGTTCAAAACTGATTTGATACCTAAACAAATTGGAACAAATGCTATATCAGGGGCATTTTCTTCATCATCAATAAACCTGACATAGCTCACACCACAGAGTTATGCTAACAAATATATTTTCAAGGATGATCCTAACTGCAGGTAGTAGAACAGATCTTGAATGTAAATGCTTCTATGCAGTGGCAACAGCAAACCTAAAACACACTCTATGACATTTATATTGTCTATCCTAGGTAAATATAACTTTTGCCAAACTTTCCCTGACTACTAGTGGCAAGGCTTCTTTATAGCAGAAGTTAACAAAACGCTTGTAGTTCTACAGGTACTTCAGATAAGAAACATCGCTTATCTCAGTTATTCATACCATGCCTAAATCATCATGCCTGCCCCTTTTAAGAAGTAGTAAAACACTCCATGTTACAAGCTCCCTTCAAATTTTTTCAGCTGTTTCTCGCTGCTCTCAGAGGAATTTTTACATTATATTTACAACAAAGCAATAAGCTAGTGACAACAGTTTAAGAAAACAAAAACAAATCCAAAAACCAAACCAGAAAACAAAAGCAGTTTTATGGAGGAGAGGAAGCCTCTATTCCTTGTGGGAGAATGAAAACTATATGGTTGTCACCAAAGAGAAGTAACTGTTTGGCTGGAGAAGAAAGAGTTAAAGAAGAAACAGAGTACAATCAAGCAGAGCAACCCAGCTGGCTGAGGAGGAGAGAGCATAAAGATAAGAGACTGGCTACTCTGGGACTGGCTGTGAGAAAGCAAGCAGTGTTAACAAACAAACTATAAGTCGGGAACTAAACATGATAGGCTACAAATAGAATGGTATAAAAGCTAGAGCAATAGGCTAAAAATAACTGTTGTTAGAATGGTATAAAAAGTTAGAGCAGTAGGCAATAAAGCGATTCACTGCATGAAGATGCTCTGGGTCCGTGCCTTCATCCCCTCAATTCCTAGGGACTGTAGACCAAGCCACAAGTTGAGAACTTTTATTTCATGTACTTCTGCTAATATTTCAAGTCTACAAAAGGAAATGACCACTATGAGTCTAAGCATCTACCTACTTTTTTGGCTCCCCTACCACAGTCCAAATGAACACAAACTCCCTACACAGTGCAAAGGCAAACTGGGCACCTCAGAATAAAATGTGTAAAAACAGCATGCTAACCTACAACAGAGAGAATTTCAGCGACAGATGCTTTCACAGAGATGAAGGATGCATGTCAGAGAAAGAACAGTAAGCAAATGTCTGAACCTCAGATTCCCATGATCTGTGTAAGTTCCATACCTGGTAAATTGGAACAGGTTGCCCACAGAAGTTGTAGATGCCTCATCCCTGGAAGCGTTCAAGGAAGGTTGGATGGGGCAACCTGATCTAGGGGAAGGTGTCCCTGCCCATGGCAAGGGGATTGGAACTAGTTGAGCTTTAAGGTCCCTTTCACCCAAACCACTCCATGATTCTATGATCTATAAGGCCTTATTTTGAAGGAAAGAGGACGTATCTGTGAAGCTTGGTCTTCACAAATCGTCTAACAGACAGAGCCTTTCAGGTAAGACAGGTATGAGCTTTGTATTTAGTGTTTATTTGGACCAGGGCTCAAATATGCAGGTCTGAAAACAGCTTTAATTGCCTTAGAGACTGAGGTGTTATCTCTCAGATTTAGTGAAAAGCTGAGAGAAGGTAAAGAAGAGAGCATTTCAAAGGCACAGGAAAAGAAAAGTGACCTTGTGAACCCTATCTGTCAATACGCAGGGGTATCAATTTTCAAAATTATTGTAGGAGACCAAATAAAGACTGTGATGAAAGAGCATGAAATTTCTACTTGAAATGGACAATCTCTATGATACAAAATTAAGTTTTAAAAGCAGAAGATTACAAAGATAATGACCTTCAAGCAATTGTCTTGCTCAAGTACCAGTAAGTTCTCGCCAATTATTCTTAATATTATAGTGGTATTGTAAACATTTAAAGAGAAAAAAACATGTAAACAGTATCTGTTAGTTACTACAATAAAGTTGGAGCAGGAGAAATAAAAAAAAATTACATGTGCACTGAAATAAGAAAAAAATTACTAACCTGGCTCACTGTTGCTGCTAAATTGTGTTGAACTGGAACAAAAATGGGCAAATGACATGCAAAAGTCAGGAGATAGAAGACATAGAAAAGCGATAATCCTAAATCACTTGATACTCACTTGCAGATGAAAACCACAGAAATCCAACAAGAAACAGGATGCAAAACCTATCCTGCTTAGCTAACAGCATGTCCACTCAAATGTAACCCCTTTAAAGGACAGGAAAGAAGTTACTGAAAAAATCAGCATAAATGATTGGCCCTTATCCCTCATTCACCGTTCCTCTCCTTCCTGAAGAACACTGGGGCAGAGCCAGAGCTCTAGTATCAAAAAAAAAAATAAATAAATCTGAAAACCTCGGTTTTGCCTGAGAAGTCTCTATTCACATTCACCAGTTATGTCTCTTCCTTGAGACACTTTGTGATAGTTGGATCACAGGCCTTTGGCAGAACACAGGCAGACTTGCTTCAAACCCAAAATAAAACAGATAAAATTTACGTTACTAAAATCAGGAAAGCAATTGAGGAAAACCCTACCTAACCCACTTAGGCTTCAGGGAAAAGCCTCTCTGGTAATTATAGATGTGTTACTAAGGAAACTCACAGGCATCTTTCTTTTACTGAGCTGGCTGCCTAGATAAGTCACCTCTCATTAACAGCTCAGAAAGATGCACTAGTGTCAGAGAGCTAAGGGGAGCCTAGATTTATAGCCATACTCTGACCAAACTTAACTAATTCAGATTGCTCTGAGTTACGTGAAAAGCCATGGCAGTGGATCACACTCACAGAGCAGCTGAGTATTTGAAGCAGTTGCAGCAGAAGCAGGAACACAGTTCAGTAGAAAAGGCACAGAGTACTTTCATCCAAAAAGTTGGTGTTGAAGACACTGTCTAGTATGCAAAATCCATGGAGATTATGCAAGTGAGAGCTGTCATGACTCCACAATAGCAGAGAAATACTATATTTATTAGGTACCACCCTGCAAACGAGAGGTCAACATCTTGCACCTCAGAGACATCCAAGTGCATACAGCAATTCCAGGCTCTGATTACTGTCTTGATAGAGGGGTGTAGCTTGTGATACCGTCTTGTTGGCATAACCTACTGAGTAATTTAACTACCCCGGTGATTAGCACATGAATTTTTGCTTGTGATACCGTCTTGTTGGCATAACCTACTGAGTAATTTAACTACCCCGGTGATTAGCACATGAATTTTTGCTTGTGATACCGTCTTGTTGGCATAACCTACTGAGTAATTTAACTACCCCGGTGATTAGCACATGAATTTTTGCTTGTGATACCGTCTTGTTGGCATAACCTACTGAGTAATTTAACTACCCCGGTGATTAGCACATGAATTTTTGTGGCTCACAGACTAAGTACCAAACCTGCCTCACTCTGTGTGTGAGGAACTTTGGCATTATGAATTCAACTTGCTCAGCAAAGATCAAGTACCAAGGAGTGTAGAAGCTAGGGCTTGGATAGCAGACTTGTTTTACATGGCTAGAAAGCTTTATGTATTGGTCTGTTGCTAGACTATTGAACAGAGAAAGTGCATTTCCTGAGAAAAGGAAATAGCTGATTGTCATGGTTCAAGCTCAGCCGGCAAATTGGAACCACGCAGCCGCTCACTCTCTCCCCTGCCTCTTCCTTTCTCCCACCGCTCCCAGAGGGATGCGGAGGAGAATCAGAGGAATGTAACTCCCACAGGTTGAGATAACAGCAGTCCAGTAACTAAGGTATAATACAAACCACTACTGCTACCAATAATAATGATAAGAGGAATAACAAGGGGAGAGGACACAACTGCTCACCACCCGCTGACCGATACCCAGCCCGACCCGAGCAGCAATCTGGGCCTCCCAGGTAACTCCCCCCAGTTTATATACTGGGCATGACGTGCTGTGGTATGGAATACCCCTTTGGCCAGTTTGGGTCAGGTGTCCTGCCTCTGCTTCCTCCTGGCTTCCCCTCCTCTCTGGCAAAGCATGAGACTGAGAAAGTCCTTGGTCAGAGTAAACATTACTGAGCAACAACTAAAAACATCGGTGTTATCAGCGTTGTTCCCAGACTGAAAGTCAAAACCACAGCACTGCACCAGCTACCAAGCAGGAGAAAAAGTGACTGCTATAGCTGAACCCAGGACACTGATAAAGGGGTTACTCTGATGTTTGCTTCTCCACTGAAAAGTATTATTTGTCTGAGCATATTTATTGTACATTTAATTCCATTTTTGTTTGCACTCCACAGATACTGCCTATCAGCACAGATGTCCTATGTTGAAAAACATGACAATTTTGAAATGAAATTACTCGGCATATATAATGTCAACAGATGTTTTTGAAATATGTCCTATTTCCACACTCAGCAGGCTTCTACTACATTCTCCCACAAAATGACCAAGGTAACAGAAGCCTCATGAGGCTAATGGTTTTGAAGCAGCCATCAGCTATCTTGGAAGAGTTGTTTGTGAATTATTGTGGTAGTCTCAAATATGTTCAGAGGAAATCCTTTTGACAACCAGGCTTCCCATGCCAATATCAAACCAGGCAGTCAATGCCAGTATCGTAACTGACTTCAGCTACTCTGTGAAACTACTCTGCCATGATTGCTACAAGAATGTATGTCAGCTAAAACCTATTTAATCACTTTCGACTCATTTACATGAGGCCTCTTTATGCTACCTTAGCAGTGTAAAGCAGTCATAAAATGGATACAAATGTAAAAAAAGTCTTCCTCCATACTGTGTCCATGCTATCTATGAATAATCTCCTTAGCCTTAGTGGTTCCCCATCCCACTGTTTTGTTGTCCCTCTTAGAGTACCCTGTGTGAAAGTAAATTATTAGTTTCTTAGGGCATGGACATGTAATTGTAGGTATTGAAAACATTTAGAGAATGCACTGAAGAAATGTTTTCATTAGAAAAATACTCTGCTAAGGACTAACTGGATGGGAAAATCTTAGCTACTATATCTCTACTACACTGTTGCCTAAGAGTCACAGCTCCCTTTCTAATCCATCCTTCATCTCAGGCACGATAGCTCTCAGAAGATGCAGACTACTTCCTCCTTTGTCCTCCCTCACCACACACATCTTTTGTTAGCTACATTTTGTAAACTGATTCTCTCTGAGGAAGAACTAAGGTTTCCCCAAAAAAAAAGAAAAAAGCCCAACTCATTAAAAATGCATTCTTAACCATAAACGTCATTAAGACATATGCAAATAAACCATAGCTAGCAGGTAATCTATAAAGACATTACCAGGGAATTCATCATGGGGCACAAAACCAGAGTAGGTAGAATGTCCTGGTATTGTGCTTGTAACAAGTTGATTCCCTTACAAACTTCTGCTGTAATCATTCCTGCCTTTCACTTAACACACTTCCCCAGACAGTATGTGTGAATGCAGACAAGGTCACAGGAGTGGGGAATTCAAGGACAGACAGATAAGATACTAATCACATCACCTTCCCGCCTCTTATTGGTATGTTTCACTAGCCCAGTAAGCCATCCTTAACAGTAGCTGCAACCTCAAAACTATGCTCAGATTTGGGGAAGACTATTCAGGGCCATCACTTCCTTTTTTTTTTTTTCTTGTTGACACATTTCCCAAAGAAATTAGAAAATACATATAGGATTTTCTATTTTTATTCCATCCCTCACCCACATATATGAACGATGAACACAGATACAAACCACCTAGTACCTGTTGTTACTGTCCCTTACTTTGGGGCAGCAAATTATTTTCGATTTTTAAGTAAAGGAGATCCTGCAAAAGTATATGCTATGTTCCCATATGAGTTTAGAATGGCTTTAAAATTATTCTGTCTATAAGATTAGGAATCTGAGATTTTAAAAAGCATCTGACAAGTCCAAGTTCTTACTGCAACTTTTGCATCTGACTTTTCACTTCTTTTCTAAAATAACGACCCACAGATAATCCAGTAACATGGCATCCAGTGCATGAGAGAGTGTAAAAAACAAAATTTGGAAGTGGTAATTTTTAAAGAAACCTCCCACAGAGATTTTTTCCCAGGTTGGCAAACATGCTGGCATCTGAGGGCTCAAATCTCTGATTATTTTTTTGTTTGTTGCTTCCTATTTAATGTACTGTGGATGTTTGCATTGCCTACATAAATGCCAGAGGTTAAATAAGTATTATCTTTAAATGTATTTCCTTTTATCAGTTTTAATTGCAGAGGCTTTCAATTTCAAACACAAGTCCCTTTTTGATGAAATCTTTAGAAAGTAAACAGAAGCTTCAGATTTAGCTTCTTATTAATATTCAGTATCCTATATACCTTCATTGTGCCTTTTTCCTTTACTAAAATTCAATAGTTCATTTCTTTCCTCAGATTAAAATTGTTTCATGATTCTATCCATTTTTGCAGTGTACCTCTTGACCTCTTCTTGTTTATATGTATAGGACTTCAGCTAGTAGGTATAGAGTTAATAAAGTGATGGTATTATATCTTTTTATTTCTTCCGTGCTATATCTCTTTGCTGATTACTATGGAGATTGATAGTGAGCTGTCCAAAGTGGCCTCCAATACCATGCTTCCAACTCCATGGTCACTTAATAAATCACGTTTAATTATATCAGTGTCACATCTGGCATTTCAGCTGTTTCCAATCGGACTAAGTCTCACATATTACAAAGAGAGTGTGTTTTATTCATTAGAGTTTAGAGCCAGATACCCAAAGTCACTCTTTTTGTGATCTTTAATAAGTTGATATTTTATTGATCTCCTTCAGTTTGCTTTGTTTTGTTTTGTTTCATACAAAATAGCTTGATCACAATGCTGGTAATCTAATAAATGTAATAGCCTGTGAGATGAAGCAGGTATTTCTATAGGTGTTTCCATGTATTTAGAAAGAAATAACTCCCTGGAGAATATAGAATAATTCAGGTGTAGTACTACTCAACCATTTGGTGACATAATCTACTCATTATGAATAGTCAAACCAAATATTTAAACATTTTATTTATGCCTTTCATTTCCCCATGTTTCAGGATTCCCCTTACCACATGGCCAAGTAATCAAATTCATCTCCTTAGCCTTCCCAGCTGTGCACAAAGATATATACATTTTACTTAATTTTTTGGCTCTTTTATTTAACTTTGAGTTCTGACATACCATTAACTTTCCAGGATACTCCTCTGTGAGCTGCACCTGTTCCTCCCCTGACTCAACTGTAATTTTCTTTATCTCGTTTGATTGATGTCTTTGGCAGACATCTTTGTCTGACCTGAATACTCTTTAGCACCTGTCAGCCTTCTCCTGCTCCTGTTTTATATAATCTCCCTAAACATCATCAGTTCTCTGTGGTAGCACTTCAGCCTTGTCAGGTAAAGTGGACGCATCACTTTCTGTAGAGGCTTTTTGTTCTTCTAAACTTTCTGTGATTCTGAGTAGATTTAAATCCCTTGTCTTTACGTCCGTTCTCTCACCACAGTTCTGAGGTTTTGAATACTTCCCCCATACTACATGTGTCGATAAACATTTCATGAAACTGTTGCTTAGAGGTGTATCTTTTTTTCTGGTAATTTAATTTTTAAGTTCTAAAAGATTCATTTCCCTTCCCACTTTCAAATACATAGGCAAAAGTTCAGACTCAGGCAAGAAGGCTCTGTCAGGTCTTGCCAGAACTTCGATAACATCTCAGGAAATAACCTATCTTGATACCAGTTGCACATACCTTCCCAACCATCACCTATCCAGTGATTTATTCAGAATAATGACTGAATTTTCTACTGCCAGCTCCATCTCTTAGCAGAGAGATGGAGTTGTACAGAGTAACAATTTCAAATTTCACCACTTATAAAGCGTCTAGTTTGAACTGCTGATACCATTGAAATTTTCCAGAGAAAACAAATAAGAATGAATGAGAAAACAAAATGTGGGAATTATCTTTCCAACGTCTTTCAGGAATTCCTAATTTATTATGACTGATATGGATTGCACATTTAAAATCTTTTTGCATATTTAAATGATTTTGTATTCTTTGCAAACATCACAGACAAGTAACTGAATTTTAAGTGGTAGTGGCACAGTTCTCCATTTACATCCATTTTTCATATCATTTTCCCTTGTGGCAGTTTCTCTTAGGCAAGAGCACAGGCAACTAATTGTTCCAGGAACAAAACTTTGGATTAAAAGATTTACAAGCCTGTTACAGAAGTCCTAATGAAACTGTTCTCTTTCAAAGTCATATTTAGCAATCAGAGTTCCTACTCAGGCTGCAGTCAGTCTTAGAAGTAAGCCAAAGACACATTTCAGAATATAAAGCAAATATTCTGCAAAAGTATTCTGCACATTGAAAGTTCAAAGTAGTCTTCAGTTTCTCCAGTTACAAGCCCTAGCTAAAGTCTTGCTACTCAAGATCGCATCTCACAGCCTCTCATGCATATTCACAGTGACTGGGAATATCTTTAAACAAGCAATAAAAAGAGAAAGAAAAGTTCTTCTGGACTCAAAGACACCATTAAAAATAGACTAAATTGGCTTACTATTCCCACAGGTTAGGCTGACATTTTAAATTGTAATTTGGAAAAATGAGTGAATAGATACCACTGACAGGAAATGCAATGAGGGGGACTGAAGAAGAAAGGAGTGAAGTGCAGCTGGGGTAAAAAAGGCTGTGAAAGGCAAAATAAGCAGACCTCCCCTTTTCCGGTAATCTTCTAACATATAAATCACTGAGCTGTTTCTCCTATAGAGATAATCCTGAATTTTTTCTTGCTCTGTAAAAGCCATATAAAGTTTCAATAAAAACATCTCTCAGGCAAACTGCAAGTTCTTTTCTTTACAGGTCATCTCTAAAATTTTAAGTTTCTGATTCTTTTATTTTCTGTCAGATGTAAATAGAAACAGCTTTTAGCTGTTATAAATATCATAGGCTGTAATAAATATCATAGGCATATTATCAGTACAACCTAGTTAAAAGAACCTACCCTTGAATGTCCCATAGATGTTGTTCATCTGTTCTTGCACTGTATTTTGATATTGCAGCAGAAAAAACTTACCCTTGTGCATGTTCTGAAAAGCTTACTCCATCACTTTGCAATTAGGTCCTGATGTTGTAAAGAACTAAAGACCCTCTTCAATCCACAAGAACTGAGGGTTTTCAACATCATGATGGGCTGGCATTTTTAATTATCAAGGCTAGAGTACTTGAGCAACATCATTCCCTAACTCAGAGCTATTATTTCCAGAAGTTCTTCTGATGAAGTATAAGCAAGCAGCTCTGGAGTCTTCTACACAGTGGGAAATTTAGAAGTAGTCTCATTGCAAATGATTTCCTACAAGTAAAAAGACACCAATAAACGCAAAACTGTGATTTTTGATTTTCAGAAGTGACCTAATGAACTGAGACAGTGAAGCTAATGTGCCCCAATTATGTCAGGGAGGAAAGGGGGGAGGAAGAAATGAAAAAAAGAATGAACTTGGATTATAAATGGTCTGATTCCACCCTTCTGAATAGCCCATTTAAATCCATAGTGAACTGTTAGTAACTGAAAATAGACTTTAATTTTCTAGACACTTAGCTAGAGTTTTAAAGGTGCACAGAAGGAGCATGCTTTAAAGGTGGCATGGGAGAATACCACAGGGGTTACTGAAGACAGTATCCCTGGAAAAGGGAAAAAAAAGAAATACGCTTGTGTCATCATCCTCTTCCAATCTACAGACTGCATTTGTTTTGGGAAGAGCCTGCTGTGCAATGCCAGACATGTCACTCAGTATGGAACATAGTGTTAAAGTTGCCACCTCTTAGCACTTTCCCAAACCATGCTCATGAGACACACACCCTCACCTCCACACAGAGACTTGACAAAATGCATCTACTAGTATGTATCCTTTCCATTCCTCTGCATGCTAATCTCCTGTTTTATGGCCTTCAAGACAAATTCTAGAATGAGTACAGCTAGAGACATACTGCTTGACAGAGATAAAGGGACCTCTTCACAGTGTTTCACAGATCAGGTTGGGCTTTCTTGGCTTGCCTTTGACTTTCTCCTACAGAATCCTCTTGTAATTTCCTCCCTTCATCTTCATTGTCTCTCTCTTGCCTTTAGCACGTGCATTCCCCTTCCTTTTGCCACACTTCAGCATACCCTTTCCCTACATTTTTGCATTCCATTTCAATCATCAACACCTGTCTGAGCCCTGCCCTAAAAAGCGCAAAAAAATGAACATATCATTTGCCACCTTCCAAGTATCTGCTAAGGCCCTTGCCTCTATTCCTGGTTTCTTTTCTTTAGGTCACAAACTTAGCAGGGCAGAAATCATTATAGATTCACATGAATACAGTATCTAAAACAAGAGGTTTTCTGCTGAGGAATGAGAGTAAATTTTTCTCCCTTTCCTCTTCCAAGACAACAAGTAATGGAATGAAGAACTTTATGTGAAGCACTAGAAAACACTTTCTAACAATAGGATAAACTTGTCTTGCCTTCAGGCTCTACTGTAACAAAAGATGATCACTACTTCTTCTCCCGAAGCATGAACTCATGCCAGCAGAGATGTGGTCATTGTTCCTTGCTATCCCACAGCAATACAAGTGAAAAAGTCTGCGACTCTTTCCTGCCTTCTGTGTTACCATACCGAACTATGCGCAGACAGGCTCTGAGGTAGGAGACCTCATTTTTCAGTATTAAAAATGAACCCGACAATTTGAAGAAGTAGTCTGAAATCAATAGGATGCAATTCAGTAAGGTCAAGTGAAAGTGCTACATTTATGTAGAAGTAATCAACTGTACAAATAGAAGGTAGAAAGTGAGTCAGTAGGAAACAGTTCATGGTCTGTGGGGGATTGCATGCTGAATGGAAATAAACAATCTCACCTCCCTGCAAAAAACATTGCACAGGTTGTATAGACAGCATCATGTGTAAGATTTGACTTACACATTTGACCATTCTGTAGGTACTTCAGAATTAGCAAGCAGCTAATGCACTGTATGCACCTTTAGGCACTGTGCTTTAAGAGAGATGTGAACTTCTTGCAGCAGTCCAGCGGGAGAAACAAGGTGGATTAGAGAGATGAAAAAAGTGATTTGCAAGTAAAGATTGAACAAAATCAGAGTTGTTCAGTCTGGAGAATGAAACACTTAAGAGAAAATGTCATAAGAAACTTCAACAGTATCCTGCTGATGAATCGGAATCAATTGTTCTCTGCATCCACAGGCATTAGAACAAGAAATAATGGAATGTGGAAACTTTAGCCATTAGAAAAACTTTCTAACATGAGGAGAGCAAAGGTTCGGAACAGATTGCCTGGAAAGACATGTAAAATCCATACCATTGGATTTTTTTAAGAATAGGTTCCAGACATGTTTTGTCAGATTCTGTGATAACAGTTGTTAATAACACCTTATGCTTCTCTCTTGTGTTCTATAACAAAGAACTCCAGCACACAGCTCCCCTCTACGTAAAGCATACAAACAGGGAAAATTTGCACTCCACTTTTTCAAACAATGAATGCACTGCTTCTAAGTAGTTGAGTCTCCCAGTTACTGAGCTGTAGGCAAGTCCTAAGGAAAGGATTGTCCTAGCAATTTGGGGGTCTCAACTCCAGTCTTCCATCAAGCCATAAAGATTCCATTGAGCTTGACTCCCCTAATCTACCTACAGATGTCTACAAAGTAAACATCTATAACTGAGCTTTTCATAGCAGGATCCCTTTGAAGTCAATGGAGAGAAATGGGTATGTTTAGGCAGTAAAACACCTAGCTTGCTAAAGTATAAAAACATAAGTTATATTTCATTGTCTCCTGGGCTGGGAGTGGATTATCCACCAGTTAGGAATCTGAGCTCTCTGGCTGCTCACTTTGTAATCCAAGATTTGAAATAAAGCACTCTGAGTGACATTTTTGTATGTAGAAAAGTATGGATGTAACTTTTCCATCCTCGGTACTTGGTTGAGGTACTATGAAATAAATACTATATTTAGGAACAGAAGCAGGAAATATGTCTTTTCTACACTGATTTCAACATGTTAAGATGATGGCTTAATTGTAATAAGATGAACTGACTGACAAAGGATGTACAATAGATGAAGATGGTGATAGGAACATGATCTGTTCAGCTCTCATGTGATTCTATAATTTGCCACATGGTCCATTCTGTGTGTATAAAATGCAAAGAATGTCTTCAGATGTACTAGAATAAAAGTCAATTCTAGTAACACCTTTCATATTGCCTTTCCCCCAGAAATCAATCTCCTTTCACACTAGATTTGTTTCTCAAATATGAAATCTTTCTCCTGGTCTGCTCCCCAGACTATTTATTTTTTTTTTCCTCCTTACTTCAAAAACATCATGTCTAACTTCAAATTGTCTGTCTCTCTCTTTCTCTTTTTGTCCTCGCTCCTGGCATGAGATCTCACCCTTAACTGTGTCAAAGGCTTTTAGAGAGACCTGACTAAACCTGAGAAATGTTGGCTTGTTTTAGTGGCAGAATCAATCTTCCCCTTGGGACAGCCACACAATAATTCAGGAGTTTTATTAGCTGAGCATGCTACCAGAGGTGTTCAGGCTGAGGACAGAGGCCTCTGCCCCTGGCCTCCCACAACACAGCTGAGAGAGGTCGGTCTGCAACTGCAAGGTGGAAGGCTGCCAGGTCAGCTGCATGCACCAGGCACAGCAACAGACTAAAGGGAGGTTAGCAAGAATTAGCAGTGTTTAATATGAACTCCAGGGAGGTGCTGAGCTGTCACAATTTGCTTCTAAACACCTCCTAATTTATGCTGTGTAACAGCAAGTGGACTCCGTTAAAGTGTGTCTACTTTTTACTTTGCCATTGCCTCAGACTGCAATGGAGTTAGGAAAAGTGGGGGTAAGCTTCTATTTTGTTCTTATATTTAATTTCAGGCCCTCTAGGATGTGTTAATGCAACAATTAGAAATGTCTGATTTAGAATTCTGCTGACAGCGCCTCTTCTGAAAGCGCCAGAACAATCACAATACTCACTTGGCTGCGATTTAGTCCTGTAGTTGGAGAATTGCCATTACTAGTCCCTTTAGCCACTTTCTGTCATCTCCTCCAAAAAAAGCCAACTAGCTAGGCCACTCTGAGGGCTAGTTTGGCAGCTGTTGGATTCCAGATGATACTTCTTGAGTACTGGCATCTGCATCTGTGACTGACCCTTTCTCTATCCTCTGCCCTGGCTTTGTTCCCAGTGGCTCAACAGCCCTCAGGCTGGTGCAGGGCCAGCCTGCTGCTGGATTCCCTTCGCATCCCAGTGGCTGCTTTCCTTTGAGTCAACCTTGATAAGAGAAAATATGCTTCACAGTAGCTGCTACACTTGCAAACAAACCCAATGGGCTGCATCTTGTACTCAAGGCAAGCACAAGTCTCACACTCTTCTTAACACACCTGGAAACTGTTGACTGCCACAAAGTGGCTGGAAGACTTACAAGTCATTTGTATTCTTGCTGCTGAGCCTTTTCTTCAGAAGGAAGGCAGAGATTTTATATCTGCCTTGTTTTCTGACATAGAAACAATTGCTATAGAGAAGTTCTGGTATACAGTCAGAAAATTGAAAGTAATCAAAATAAGATTCTGGCAAGTTATCACCCATAAGCAGATGCACAGCAACTAACAGACTATGTCAGTACCCTAAGCCTAAATGAATCAAAATAATGTACTAGTCTAAACCAAGATTACATGAGTGCAGACCAAAATCACAACCTCCCATTGTTCAAACCACTAGGAAACTCTCTAAGTCCATATTTTGTACTTGAAGTATGAGGTAGAAACTGACAGTACATAAATTAATAAAGACTTCATAGACAAAGGACATGAAAGCCCATGAAACCTTGTAAAGGGCAAAATTCCACATCATATATGCAACCTACGGAATTAAAAAAAAAAATAAATGCTCAAAGCCGATGCCATATAGTTCCTAGGTCACGAAGCTAAGCACTTTCTGAAACCAAGATTTCAAATTAAGTAGCCTTAGTATGCTTTTGTAGCCAAAGTCTACCTCCCCAAACATGCATAGGGAAACATGGTAGAACTTTCAACCAGTGAAACAGGCAGTATGGACTCTGTGTATATCTTATCTGTATGTAACATTTAGCATTGGCTTAATGTTCTCTGAGGTATGTTCAAGCTGCAAAGTGTATGCAAAGCTCCCCAAGAATTCCCTTTTGCCTACAGATTTCCTCTGCAGAGGGGACAATCAAGACAGATACCAGGCTGGCAGACACTGCTGTGCTATCTCCTGTGGCAGTTCCCAGTTCCACCATCCAAATCCTTCACCAGAACACAGCATGATAGTCAAGAAACTTGATGATGCACCAGACTTCATTTCCAAGTCAGGAATTGCAATTACATTCTCAAGACCCCCTGGTGGCCAGACAGTGTGAAGGTTCATTCTCCCACTGTCATAATCCTCCAGATCAAACACCTCAGATCTCAGTGGCAGACTAGACTGTGCAGTGACCAGGCACAGTCTGATAAGCTGTCTGTCAAACTGAGGATAAACACCATCTGGGTTGTCTGATCCCTTCTGGGACACTCAAGCTAGACCAAGCTATGCTTTGGTATCATGGTAACCTTGCCTGCAGGTGATATCCACAGAACTCAGATACAAATGAATAAAAACTTACAGAGCAAACTCATCAGGTAAATAAAGGCTGTTTATCAGTTACCATGTGACAATAGTCTCTGGGGTTTTTTACTTGTGAAACTAGAATATACTTAGGCAAGTACAGTTAGCTTGGTCTCATTCCAGAGGCTGAAAAGGTGTCACAGGCAACCAGCTGCCTGCTAATTTTTCACTTAACAGGAAATCTCCAGAAAGGATAGCATTGCATAGCCTCCAGTATGTCCTATCCTGCATTTCCTAGGCAGTGTGCATAGCAAGTAAAAAGATTGTTGAAGGAATATGGCTGCATATTTTGTCAAGCTCTGGTTCATCTAATGTTCTCTTGAGAGATTTTAGCTTCAGAATATTCTAGCTGGATTTCTGGCATCAGAAAGATCACAGATAACTCCCTGACCCTCTCTTAGGCCTTCCACAAGCGAAGTGAGTTCAGATGAATCCACAAGCCCTGGTTGTAATTAAGATTTTTTTTTTTTTTAAATCCTCTGTTCTCTTTGCAAAGCATCATTTACATTTTAGATGAAGTGCTGCTACACTTATATGGCTATCTAGTCAAACAGAAGTTGGCAGCATTAAATCAGTTTCAATGCGTGGGTTTAGGTCATATAAGTTAAAAGGCATAGGGTGGGTTTAGGTCATATAAGTTAAAAGGCATAGTTAAAAAGGAAGGATACTGATGAGCTATTTCAGACACCACATCCCATCATGTCTCTCAGAAACTGATCAAAATCCACCTTAATGCTAATTAAGATCTTCATTCAGCTCTTCCAAGTGGTCAGATGCTCCACTTCTGATGGCTAGAAAACTTCTGGCCTCAATTTACTCACAGGCAATCACAAGGCATTCATTCTTATGGCAATGTTGCTGTTAAGTTGAAGAAATTGTCACCAATTCCCTGAGTCATCTATTTCTTTGTTGAATATGAATTACTAGAATTACACATAGTTTTCCAGATAAAGAACCAGCAATATCATTTCCTATCTCAGTAGAAGTACCTCACCTGACTTGCCTTGGGAACATTTGACATATTTCATGAAGAAATTGTATTGACAGATGTTGGTCAATCTGTTATCATTTGATTCAACCAAACATCCTTTCCTCAGCATTTTCCAAAATATAATTTCTTTAGCTTATAAAATAAACTCTTGTTATTCGTTCCTAAATTCAACATTCATTTGACTGTCCTTCCTCTCCATTTTTCAAATGAAAAGTCAAACTCACCCATGGTGTAAGAGCTTTCCAGAAAGCCCTGCACAGAATGGATTTCCACTCCACACTTGGGCTGGACTACCGCTCTGTAGCAGGAACTTTACTCAGTTCTTTTATTCAGATCATCTTAATATTAAAAAGCTTCTTTTCTTCCTGAGTGGACAAAACTTTACAAAATACACTGCAAGAAAAAAAGCTACATCAGCAAAGAAATTAGCCTAGTTGATTTGCTTGCAACTGTAGTGACTCTTTTATTAAGTACAAAATCAAGCTTTATGGTCTCAAGAGATATTTTTTCAAGCAATTTTATTTTAGCTTCAAGCAAAGGTATAAAGCATCTCATAGATGGGGAAACTGAGACTTTGCCCAAGCAGGTAACAGTGCAAGGCTGCAGATATCACAGCTGTAATCCTTGCTCTGAGGAATGCAACAATAGACTAGCATGGACTTCACTGGGACTAAGTTTTCATAATATTAGTATGATCAGTAAAACAAAAGACATTTTAAAATCAAATTTAGGTCCTGGTTTTCTTAGCTTGGGTTTTGCGTTTTTTGGGTTTGCGGTTGTGTGCGGTTTTTTAGCCTTGTATGTATAACGAGGCTATTGTGTTACAGTTTGCTTTTTATTCCGTTTCTACTCAAGCATTGCTTTCAGATTTCCAGAACTGATGAAATAAGCTTATACTTTGTTGAAAACGCCACCAATTAATAGATGGAAAGTGTCCCTTGTCATGCGTATTTCTACTTTACTTTAGGTCAATTTGAGCCTAAATTATATTGCTACTATTCTTTAACAGGCTATTTTTCTCATTTTCAATAAATATTATTTTGTCATGCCCCACTATGGCATTCATCAACTACAGTTCAATAGCAATAGGCAATTAACTTCTGTCAAATCCCAAAACAGGGCATTTATGTCAGAACAAGGTTGAACTATTTATTGTAATCATATAATAGAGAAGCTTACCCTGCTACCCAGGTCTCTGCCCAAAGCAAATTTAAATCTCCTGAACTCTCTTTCTATGAATACACAATGCTTTTTTCACATAGTATGGCAAACTGCTAACATTCTTGAAGCATCTCAAGGAACATGAACTTTGAAACGGAAACTGCCAGGTCAGAGACACCACTCAACAATCCTTTATTTGAGGAATTTACCTGAGACAAGGTGCTGAGACACTGAGTAACAAAGGCTCATTCTCATGATTTCACTGTGCAGGTATTACCTGATACCAGAACACTGAAATGTTTCACATAAAATCCACATACTTCCTGGTTTATATCATTCTTAAGGGATTTTCCTGGCATTTTATGTGCTAGATTACAGCTTTCAAAACCATAAACTAAACTAAATGATGGAGGTTTTGCCCTATATCTTGGAGACTTCTTGATGGACTATTTATTCAGAATTGCCTTTCTTTCCTATATGCAGCAGGAAACTCAGAAATGGATTCTACCAAAGAATGGGTGCAGGCTGTGCTAGGCAGTCGCCACTTTCAGGATTAGCAGATTGCCAGCCACTTAAAAAATAATAACTAAATCTGCCCAGTCATTTCAGCCATTTCTGCTTCAGCTCCTTTGGTGTGGATCAGAGAGATCACAGTGAGCCTGACAGACAGCAAGGCAAGGTGGGCCTCTGAAGGAGATCAGCAAAAGCAATATTCAAAGATGAAAGGATCAGTCACAGAAAACAGTGCAATAAGGAGCAGAGTTCAAGAAATAGGTCATTATTAATCAAATTATAGATCAGACCCAATAACCACCTATTTCCTTGAGCTTGCATTCAACAGTCCTTTTGTAAGATATTCACAGAGTAGGATCAATACCTCTCTGGAGATAAGTGGCATAAATTATGTCTCAATGTATACACCAAAGGAGTTTTACTGTGTGTTGTATACAGTAATTGCATTTTATAGATGAGTGTGGAATGCTTCAGCTTTCATTGATTTTTATCATAAACTAAAAGGTGGCAAGAAGGAAAGAACAGCATTTTATAAGAAGAATCCAGTCAGCTGAAGCTGCAAAAGAAAATGAAAATTTAGAATAGTACATGTGATCAATCCATCCAGAAATGAATGCAGATATTTGAGCCTTCCCATTCAGAGTAACAAAAGTCTTGAAATAAGCAACAGAAATCCCTGTTCATCTAATGACAGTCATTTGTGCTATACATCAGCAGGGTTTAAGACTATAGGAAGTCTTTCTAATTACAGCTCTTTTAATACTTCTTATACCATGAATGCCACCCAAGTCGTTTATGAAACAAGGTAACGGATTGTGTCTTCATTAGCACTCATAACGTGACCAGGTTCGCATTCAAATTGAGATGAGGGATATAACTTAAGATCACCATCATATCTGTAGCTTTTAAAAGATGTTTAGGGTTTGGGGGTTTATTTGTTGTTTGGTTTGGGGCTTTTTTTAACATTCTTCTTATGATTTCCTTCTTTTTTCATGTCCTTCACAGCAAGCAATTCAGAAGAAACGTTAATGCAGCATAACAACTCTTTACCCTTTTTCAAGGCCAATTTTGCAATATGGGCAAAACGATTGGAAACGTAGTCCTGAAAAAGCTTAAGCCATCTGTCAGGGTCTCGGTTAAGAAGATCCACACTGTTTCACAGCCAAAGATGTGGATAAATTATGCCTGGCTAGAAATGTCCAAGGCATGTGGGTTACCATTCAAGCTTATTAGGATGAATTACAAATTTTTTATTGCTCATTACCCTAGTAAGATAATCTTTTCAAATTATAATATGCAATAAGACATGCAGGCTGCAAAGCAAGCAAGTGGTAAACACTGGTAATAATGATTATAAAAGCTCCGTATCCTGATATATCAAAAAGCCATGTATGCATATGCACTCAAATGCCTATTTTTTTTGCCTCTGTTGACACACCATTGTCTATATTTTTGTGCTTTATACATATTTGTTTGTATTACTGCTCATGTGTAATCACATGCCATAAAACACCTGTCTATTTTATCCCCGAAATATATTTTGCTAAAAAAAAAAACCAAACAAGTGGTTAGTGTACTAAGTTCTATGACTTACGCTAGCAGACATAAAAATAGTCTGAATGTTATGCCATTGTTTTAATACTATCATTGTTTTTATGGACAGCTGTTATCCCAACACTTTTTAAAAAGGATTTTTCCAAAGTGTTTTATAAACACTTCCAGTCTAAAACTATTTAAAGCTCATAAATATTGCATGAAGCTTTTATCAGAAATATGAAATTGATTATTAGTTGAGGAAAGGTCTCTGGTAAATACACAAAATCAAAATAAATCAAATTTCCCCGTCTAAATTACTATGCTATGATTTTTTCAAACCTGGTAGACATTGTAAATGCTGGACTGTATGTGAAGATCTATGCTTATTATATATATGAAAGTTATGAGAACCATCTGATAAGTAAGAGTGATTTTGTGCACCAAAGACCATAGCTAGTGCTTTGCTATCTGAGATTTTCTCTGCTATTTCCCTCCACAACTATTCAAAAATTTTTTAAGTTCTAAAATTCATCCCTTACCTGCTTCAGAAATTAGCACAAATTTTACCTGGGAAAGTAAATGATCAGTTAACTAAGTCTGTCCAACCAAATTTAACAGAACCCTAAATATCTTGGCTTTCACATTTATGAGTATTTTTCTGATTAATCTCTTATGGATCAAAATAATATAATATTTGATTTTCCTACACTATTTTCACTATCCAGGAATGGAAGATACTAATATACCCAAGACAGCCCATTAAGAAGACGAAAGCAAACAAAAAAACAGATTATCTAAAATGCTGATGCAATTAAAAACTCAAATCTCCCTCCTCCTTTCATCTTACCACTAAAAATTTTAGCATGTTTGAAATCAGTCTTTCTTGGGAAAAGGAACACAGGATAACGAGAGGCATAGAATGATTCTTTAGGGCGATGGCAGCGATTCAGCAGAGTGCCCTCTGCGAACCAAGGTGGTTCTGTATAGCACACAGACACCTTAGAAAACCCACAGTCAGTCCATAGTGTCTGCTCAAAGCAGTAAATAGGCCACACATTTTGTACAGGTGTAATCAAGTGAAAACGTACAAAGATCACCTATTCCAAAAATAGATGCTATGCATCCAACTTTCTCCACAAAACCACCTTGGCATCTGCATATCCTGAATAGTCTTTATTATATTTTCACTGGATAATAAAAGTGATGTAAAATCCATTAATACAGCAAGAAACAAACAAACAAAACAAACAAAACAAAGCAGCAGCTGGCACATTAGGTGCTGTTCAGGTGCCAACACAGCAGTCTGCACCAAACAAGATTATTTTGTGTTTGTTTGGCTGATTACATTCAGTAGAAAATAGATTGCAAGAAGGAATAGCAGCTTTATCCATGGGGCTGACTGGAGACTCCATTAGGCTTTCTACAAAAAGTCACCTGAGCTGCTTTTTACTCATATCATTCTATGGTTTTCATCTATGTCTCTGTTTTTATACTGGCAAGGCAAAGATATAATTTTGATGGTCCACTTACAGTCACTGAGTATCTGACAAGTACCCCTAGTCAAGTGTGTCTAATCTATAGAAGACTGGGCCAAGTGACATCTTGGACCAAATTTGAACCAATGACTTAAATAATAAAAAATCAAATGGATTTACGGTAACGTGGTAGGGAGGGTAGGGGTTAGTTTCAGAAATTGAAAACAAAACAAGGAAAAATATGGTGCCCTTTCCTGATTTTATTTATTTGAGGGAATTTGTGCATCCCTGAAAGGTTATTCTGTTACATCTTTAAGCTCCCGCCTCACTATAGTCATGAGCTGGTTGAGCTATCATTTATCACAGCAGGCTAAAATTGTCACAGACTCTGCTGACTGTTCAGGGAAACAGAGAAAAGGAAAGTCCTAACACAGCCATAGGTCCTTGTCCAGCTCTGCTCAGAATACGAATTTCTCTGTTGTGAAAAGAACAAGAAGGCTTCATCCAAGTAATTGGGAAAAGGGAATTAAGAGACATACAACCCATCTCCAGACTTACCAGAAGGATATGAGGAATAATCTGGTCAGTGAAACATTGTGAGGTATCTTATCCTCTACAGAGAAATTAAACGGGGAAGGAATAGAAGGAAATCTTACTGGCAACATCCTAACATGTGTGCTAACGTACACTCCACCATCTTCACCCCAGGCTCAGATTGCCCTTTGGTCCATTCTAGGATTAAGGCAAGTACAGCTGTCCTGTGTATTTTCCACCATTCTGTGCAGACTGTAAAGACACAACCTAGAAAACAATAAGGTTCTTTTCCTTCAGCCTCACAGAGGTCTAAATACTATATCTGTAAAATTACTAGATATAAACATTACTGTGGAAAGCCCATAGAATACCTTCTAAAGAACAGGAGAGCTTTATTGGTGTCAATTACCTCAGCTCTGTTTTTCTGTGACATAGCACACGTCTCATTTGCCCAAAGTCAAGCCCTGAACTGCAACATCAGAAAAACACTTTTATGCAGCTGTTTCTTGAACAACCCAACATCTGCAATTCTGGTTCCTTCCCAGTATCTCTTCTACTCTCTAGTAACAGCTATTTACTGTAGACTTTTGGGGTGATTTCTGATTGCTTGGTTTGGGAGGTTTTTATTTTGTTTGCAGGTTTTGTGTGGGTTTTTTATTTGGTTGTGGGGTTTTTGGGGGGAGGTGGAGTTCCATCTTCTTGTTGGGGGGATGTTGAGAGTTGGTTTGTTTGTTTGTTTTTAAGGAACAAAGAATAAACAACAGAACTTCACATTCAAAGACTACAAAATGAAAGACAGAAAAAATCCAATGAGCAAATAATTGTTATAGCATGAAAAAAAAAGACCATTTTGATTTAGTCTTTCATATAGCTGGCAGTATTTAAATGTTGACTGGTTTATGATGTGTGTTTTGAAGTTCAAAACAAATCCTGATGCAATGCAAATGAGCTCATTATCTCACCTCTCATCTTCATGTATTTAATTTCTTGATGACCTGTTTTACTTTTCTTCTGCCTTAAAAGCAAGAAATAATTCAGAGACAGAGGAATATTTTTACATTTGTTTTATCTCTCTTACCCAGATCTGATTACTAATCACAATGAATAAATGATACTTAAATAAGTACTGGGTAGACACAAAAGACTGACTAGTCAGTGTACCTCAAAGCAACAAGGTATTATGTGGCATACAAAAAGAAAGTCACCTTCATAAGTTTTGAGATGTTAATAAAGATAAACATCTGTAGAATTTAAAAGATATTTTCTTAGTTCACCTGACAAAATGATAAATGACAAGAAGTTAATCAAAATAACCTTTTAGTTTAATCTATATAGCAAGTTAGTAAAATGCTTGTTTTAGGCACTGAATGATGAACTTCAAAAGTTTGCCTCAATGTGAGTGGATCAGTCTACTGCTTCTCATTAAACCCTGGTCACAGTACCCATGTACATCTCCTCATTGGGTGGGAATTTACAAATGAAACTTTAGTACTCAAAGCACTTATGTGCCATTTTTGTCAGTAACTGAAGTATGCTGAAGATGAAAGAAACTGACCATGAACCGTCAAAAATACTAAAGTAGCAACCATGTTGCCAACATCTACAAGTGAGGATCTTGAATTACACAGTTTATAAAAACTGCCAAAGGAAAAAAAAAAAGAAAAGCTTTAATTTCTAGAACAGATTGGAAAAAGCTTGCACTCATAACTTTTCTCTTCCTGTTTTGTCCTCATATAATTACACAGGCTGAAATAAATACTCAGGTTCTCATACTGAGTGGTTAGATTAAATAAAGTTCTACAGCAGTTTCTGTTAACAACAGTTTACTGCTATTCACTGAAATCTAACTAATGTATATGCCACATAGGTCTGTGATTTAGCCCACTCAGTTTCATTGCATGCCTCCCTGACATTCAACTGTTGCAGATATTCTCAGAGCCCAGGGAGCAGGCATGGCTAAGTACTGCTCCAACAGCCTTTGAGAAAAGGGAATTATACATATGTATTATACATGGAAAAAATAAAAAAAAAGTAGAATATGCATATTCACAAGCTTTGTTCATGGTCAGTGAAGCAAGAAGGTTCCTACACATAACTGAATTCACTGGTATCCTGAAGCTCAGCTGCTAACTGGTGGGACACAAGCACTCATGGATAAAAAGGATTTCATGCGCGGCTCACAGAGTCCTTTCAAGATAACCAAGAACTGACGTGCAGGTGAGAAAGCTCAGATGCTACCCTTGCATTAAACAGAAAGGGACTTGCAGAATCCTAAATTTCCCCAAACTACACCAGTTAGCAGAGTTCACTGGCCATGTAAGTATGCTGCACCCTCCTCTGCATGTTCTTACTGGGGAGGTAGGGGGGTGGGTCTCAGATTCATAATAGGTTTCAGTCAACAGAATTGATGATTACATATGAAAGAGTCCTCTCGCCTGTCCACTCCTTTGTTCCAGCACTGGCATTTGCTTCATGTAACTCAAGGGCTGTTTAAGGACCCAAGCTATTAAGAAACCTGATTTTTAATTTGCTTTCTTGGAGGACTGTCCAAGAAGGTGTCTGTAGATGAAAGGAAACCACAAGTCCTTAATTTTTTGCTTTGGTCTTGATGTAATTCAGACTAAACCTGTATTTCTGGTAGCTTTGTATTACTTTGGTAGAACTGTATAATTCTATCTAGTTTGAAGTACTAGCAAATACATCTTATAATCTCTATGTATAATCAATATAATTTAGAGGCTTAAACTATTATTTTGGTGGATAAATTAACACACTGTTTAAACAATAGACTAAAGCAAGAAACTGATGTCAGTAAAGAACCTTTTGCTAAAAAGTAGTCTAATACTGGAGATAAATTGAATGCCTTTGGAAATGTATCAGCTGACCTTTTTGATATTCAGTGTTAAATATAATTTGGCTCTCTACACCTTAATTTACCTATAAGTCCTATCTCTGAAAAGCCAGTTAAAGTGATGTTTTATGACATAAGGGATATATTTCAGGGGTCTCTCTGTGGTTCTTCACATCCCAGAAACAACCACACCATCTGGCACAATAACCTCTGCACATGTATCCAAAGTACACAACTTTGCAGCAGCTGAGCAGAACAGTATGGGAAAGGTTGCCTGACAATTTTTCTAAGCAGAGCTCAAAATCAGAACATTAGTTTCTCACACTCAGAAGCACATCATTAAAATGAGTAATTGGGAATTAAATAAAAGGAAAAACTCAAACCACACAGCAACACCACTGTTGCAATGTATGAAAATACATTTACGTTTTAATTGGACTTTTACCATCAATTTGAATTGTGGATATGTGATCCAAAATAGTCACAGCATGCCTACATGAATTGGCTAATGAGATGTCCGCTGACTGCTGAGCCCTTCAATTAATCAAATAGCTGAATACATTGAAGGTAGGTAAGTATTCTTCTCTCTGGTAATATGTTAAAACCCAACATCATATCAGACATTTTCACAAGAGACTAAAATCTGACTTCATGTTGGGATAGCCTTCAAACAAAAAATGACATTCATTTAGTGATTCAAACATCTGCTTAATTATCTTTATTACCTGCTATATCTTAGGAGTAATATAACAAGAATTTGACTTACAAAAGAAATTACCTTTAAGACAAAGAATGGCAGGTTTGGTCTACAGTTAAGACACCTCGGAGAGAAGTGGGTTTAAATCCCAGCTCTGCCATTCTTTTCTGTTTGACCTTGGCCATGACATTTAGCTTTCTATCCTCAACTTTCATATCTACTCAACAGAGATTATTGGTATCATAGGACAAAAAAGTGGTGCAAATTTGCCTTTTAGAAAATTCAAGGTTCCTAAGATGATATCTAGCCTGTCCATTCCTACAGAAAGTTATAAGGCTGGGATCCCTGTAAGAATGGTGCTATAAAATGAGGAGCTAAAAGATACCCAACACTTCAGAAATTCGTAATGACAAGCTGCTATAAAGAAGCAACTTCCCAACATTACTATATAAAAGCATTCCTTCACATATGGAGAAACTGTTCAGATATCTTTCCAGAAAAAGGACTACTATTGAGCATATTAATCTCTTTTGTCTCATTTGATGTTTTTTCCAGATACTTATGTTTGTCTGTTGAATCCAAGCCTAGCCTCACTCCATAAGCTGTCAGCAGAGACTATCTCTTCAGATACCTTCTCTTTTCAACCCTACTGAGGTGCCAAACCAGCTTCCAGAAACAACTGCAAATTGATGGTTAGTACCATTATCATAATAACAGTGATCTCTGCAAATTCTAGTGATCAAAATTGTAAAGGGAAAGCTAGAATTATGGGTTTGGGGTTTTTTGGAGTTGGGGGTTGTTGTTTGGGGGTTTTTTTGTTTGGGATTTTTTTTTTCCCCCCACAAAAGATACTATTAGCTACACTCTATATTAGCCCACAGTTTGCTGCATGCAACTTCAGCATTTCTCCAGCCACCATGCTGCAAGGCTTACGCTGTGGAACATTTCCTGGACCATTCTACAGTGGGGCTCTGCTGGACACCTCTCATAAGCAAATGAAAATCTTATGGCTGATGGATCTTTTTTTCCAGCATTTGAGGCTCGTAGTCCCTCTCTTCAGCTTTACTTGTGGTTGAGGAAGTGATCTGCTGCAGCATTCCCAAGCTAAAAAAAAAGCACTTTAAAAAAATTAAGATAATAGTGCTGACACCCTGCTCAATACTGATCAGCAATCATGACCTGATGAAAAATTGTGGTGGGTTGACCTTGTTAGCTAAGTCCCCACCTAGTCAGTTCCTCAGTCTCCCTCCAGAAAGATGGAGGACTAAATCAGAATGACAAAAGCAAGGAAAACCTCACGGTCAGAAGTTTACTAATTGGCAGGGGCAGAGGGGAGAGGGAGAGAGAAGAAATAAAAATAAATTAAGCAACACAAAGGCAATCACCACTTCTCACCACCAGACCAATGCCCATCTGGTCTTTGAGCAGTGACTACTTTGGAAAAACTACTCTTCATTTTATTGCTGAACATGACTTTCTATGGTATGGAGTATTCCTTTGCTCATTTAAGGTTCACTGTCCCAGCTGTGTCTCCTCCTAAACTTTCCCAGTTCCAGCCTACTTGCTGAGGTGCAAAGTAAGAAACATAGATGGTCTTGACACTGTGCAAGCACTGTTCAGCAATAGCTAAAACACTGATGTGTTATCAACACTGCTTTCATCACAAATCTAAAACACAGCACCATACAGGCTGCTGTGAAGAAAATTAAATCCATCCCAGCCGGATCCAGAAATGAAATGAATGAGAGTGAAAATTTGTTGATTTTCTAGCATACCATATTGTGTCTTATTATTTTTTAAACTCATCCTGTGACTTTTTCCACAGCCCTACAAAAGCCACATCCTGTTCCTGTTTTCAGTCTTATAAGAAAACTCTTCTTTATATGCCTCAGCATAATTTCAAAGTACAGAACATGAATATTTGCCAAATATTTCATTAAAATATTTTCAAAGTAACAGCATCTCTTTAGACATAGTCAAGGAAAAGTACCTTTGTTTTAATGGGGAAACAAATAAACAAACTTCTATTACTTCAGTACCCTTCCAGCAAGGAAATTCAGGATCTCTAAGGGAAAATTTATTCCAGGGTATGAGCTGTACATCCTCTAGGTCCCAATCCTTAAAAATTTTGAAATCAAACTAATGATGAGGCTTGCTGAAAATCTTGCTATTCTCCTGTATCAGTTGCTCAGCAAGTGTGAAGTGGCATTGCTCAGTCAACCTAACGAAGTCAGTATGCTACAGCTGGAAAATTGGCTTTATTTGATTTTGCCTGCTACAATAGCAAAGTGGACAGGAAATATTGTATCACTTGTTCTTCTGGTGTGAAGTCACACCCAAGACAAACCTCCCCAGTTGTTCACCTTGCTTTAAAGCCTAGAGGAATTATCAACAGGTAACAAAAGACACCATACTTCCTATACCAGTAATGGCCAAAGTGACATAAATGTTTGCAAAAGTCTTTCAGAATGAGGAGGATATTGAGCTAAATTTATGTGCCTACATGTAGGTGTGTCTAAGGTTTCATTGTGGCTGACGGAGGTTTAGCATATATGATCATGGACCGAGGTCCATTGCTGAGGTGAGTCTCTCCAGAGAGGACGCCT